>NW_026292833.1:120000-141487 GCF_016801865.2 Culex pipiens pallens
TACGATTTGTGAGATCAATTGCATAATTTTTTCTACTCTACCCTAACGCCCCAGGTTCTTATTTGTCAATATCCATGATTGCAGCAGGTAATTACGTTTCACAGAATATCATATAAGTCTTAAATTGATGAAAAACAATCAAGCCTATTATGCTGAAGGACTGATTTTCTTTTAACAATTTAACGGTTTTACACTTTATTTTTTCAATTGCTTGCTTACTTTTTTTTAAGCTCTAATCACTTTCAAATTTGAAGCAAGACGACATACCATGATTCTGTCATCGGATTTCGGCAAATTGATCGGACATAAAGCACCAAGCTTCTCCATAGAAATAAATTTCCAGTACAATTTGCTGGAGACGGTGCTTCAAATTTGATCAATGTACCAGGTACCTAAATTCGATGAATTATTTAAAAACAAATAATCATCCCCGAGTCCTGTTAAAAGGCCACCCATAATCCACTTGAACACAAAATCTATCCACATTCCTAAAAGCAGAGTTCGGAAAACCACTCACACTCACAAATCGAGTAGGCTTCCTCACAGCAAACACTCTCGATACTCACCGTGAGTGTGAGGGCTGAGTAAATTTACTCATATTTGAGTAAAATGAGGGTGTGAGTAGGCCGTTTCCAACAATTTGTTATTTACAAAATCAATGACAACATCAATTCAAAATCATGTGTCTTTATCAATCGGTTGTACATTGGAGGTAGCGTCAATGTCTATAAATCCGAAGGTTCAGGGTTGGTATTAATGTGGTATCAATATTTTTTTTGTCTGTCTGTAATTTTTTTTTTCATTGCTTCAAAAGAAACCTTGGATTGTCAAAGTCCAATGGATGGGCAATTAATTTCATAATTTTAAGATTGGTGACCGGTCGAATCCGTTGTGGATAGACCTACCGCAGGACAAATCGGAGGCCGCAGACGGGGGCAGCTTCTGCGGGTGGATGTTGGCAGCCATACCAAAAGAAGATGGCCGTGTTGCTGTGGGTAATGGTGGTCACTCCCTTCGACAGCTGTGCAACTGTGGCCACTCCCGGTCGCTGACAGTTCTACCAATATGTCTTGCCTAAGAACCAGGACACGCCAGTGGAGCCTCAGCAGCCGCCGGTGGCCCTAGCCTAAAGCTGTTTAAAGCACTGGATCGGCCTTTTTTAGTTTTCAGTGAACCTCCAAGCCAAAGCCACCGGCGGCTACTGCAACTTCTTCGGCATGTCCCGATGCTGAACCAAAACACATTTGTATAACTGTCGACGACCGGGAGTGGCCACTTACCTCAGCAACACGGCCATCCACTGCTGGTAAAGCTGTAAAAATCCACCCGCAGAGGCATCCCCCGTCTAAACAACCTCCGACCTATCCGTCGGTAGGACAGCTGGAAGCTGACAACAAACTATGTGATTAAAAAAAATAAACTCGCTGAAAAAAAAACAGATAAAAATCAGGATTTAAACCACTGTGATACAAAAACATCTAATTGATAGCTCTGCGCCTCTACCATCAGGACTACTTTTTCGCTGTTGAGTGAACAAGAAAATCACCGATCTAGAGTTTGACATCTCGAAATTTGTTTTCTAAAATAGCCCTCATGAGCGCTCAAAGCCCTCTTTGTGAGTAAATGAGGAAGGCCCTCACACTCACCGAGAGTGATGAGTAATTTACTCGCAGGTAACTTAGTTTTTCCCAGGCTTCACTGAACACCAAGATCTGGTGCGCCGTGGTGCGGTTTTCGTGTCACTCTAGAAACCAAACCGAGCTGTTTATTGTCACACCATAGCAACTGTACCGAAAGCACCTTGGTACACCACCGGTGCACCCAAACTGTATACCAAGGATGCAACTCAACATATGGTTGATCCAAGTAAACCGGAGGCGACATTGTTTTGATTGAGGTTTGTCAGCCATCATTCACAACTTCGGGATGGCCTGGTGGTTGTTGTCTCCGTCTTTTAACCACGAGGTTCCTGGTTCAATCCTGAGTATAAATATTTTTGAGGTTTTTTTTTTTCAATATTTGCTGTCATATACATTTTTTAAGTAACTTCTTCGAACCTGCGACGCTTTAGTCAAAGAGTTAGAAAATTTAATGGATTTTTGTAGTGGCATAGAGAAAACGTTCCATATTCTGCAGGCAGGATTAAGTGAAAATGCCTATTTCAGGATTATATGCACGAGAAGTTAAAGTTTATATTTCATGACACTTCGAAATTCTATTCCTAAAGAATTATTCTAAATAAATAAAATCATTCAAAAAAAAAAAAATTCGAGACTCTAACCTAGAACCTTTAACTTGATATTGCACTGCCTTTGACAACCACACCATTAAGAACTGTTAGATTCGATTGGCTTGCTAGGCATCAAGAGTTCCAAACTTCTCCCGTGTGGTAGGCGCAGAAACCATGTCAGTTTTTGTGTACCCGATCCACACCGCCGTCACACCAAACTTTGGTTTCGGTGCACCGATCAAGCTACTGAGCTGTGTGGGTTGTGACGAGAAATGGTGCGCATAGAAAAACCGGTATCATAGCAAACCGTTGTCGCACCCGTCAAAAGGTTAGTCTGGTTTCCTCATAGTTGAGTACCTCGTGAGTGAGATTCCGAACTTTGCCTAAAAGTAATATTATCATGATTTATTTTTGTATTTTATAGTTGTTTTTGTTTTATAACATAAAACAAAAGTTTTAACCATTTTTTACTAAGATCATAATATTCAAAGATCTGAATGCATCATCTTTTGCTTAAGATATAACAATTAGAAAATTTATCAAAATTTATAGGTTTAAAAAAAATAAACGCTTATAAGTAACTCTGACCACTAAGAAAATCTCGTCTGCTTGCCAAAAAACAATACCAAATATCAAAACCATCGACTCTTCACTCGATTCCAATTCCATGACGGCCCGGATTATTACCATGACATCCACCGCATTAAATTCCTCAAATCTATTTGGCACGTGCACGGTAATCGATAAACAATTCAGTACAAACGATAAATTGCCTTTGCCGGCTGCTGCAGTTCAACTAAACGCCCAAACGGCCCACATCAAAATATCATTTGGGTTTCTGTGCACTAAATTGCTTGCACTCGAGTTAGTGTGTAGGTAGCCTTGCCCTAGGTTGGCACTGCAGCAGCCCTGTGCCTCCGATGGTTTCACTGTACAGAAGGGATGAATGAATGAATGAATGATGAATGATGTGAATCAAATAGATCCGAGTACCATCCGGTTCACCCAGCAAACGAGAATTTAGTCACCCCAACCGAAGGGTGGTGCCTCTCCAAAAACCAACTCCCAGCAGCCCCTCTCCATCGTGATACGATAATTTAGTATCAATTTTAACGAAACCATAATCCGATTTCGCATCCCAATCAAATTTATTGGAGCTTCAAAGTGTACCGACGCCCAAGTCGGCTTTGAGAACGGTAAATTGCAACCGGTCGGAGGTTTTTTTTTTTTGCTTTCCTTTGACTTGAACCTCCACAGAGCCTGTGTCGGATGCAACCAATCTCACCCCGGGAGTGACGGAGAGTCGTCAGTTTCGAGATTATGCTGCTGCTTCGTACAGATGCTTCGACGTTTGGAGGCACTGACGAACTTGTACACCATCAGGAGTTGCAGACGTATATACACTATACCTATACAAGGACAGGAAAAACCAATTCATTGCAGAGATTAGAGAACGACCTTTTAGAGAAAAAATAAGGTAGATTTGTTTCAATTCCATCACTGAATCCCATTATTTTTTTGATATGACAGAAGGATTTTGAAGCCTGATAGTGTTTGGACTTTATTCTATGAACTGACCGAACTGACCGACTGTGACCATGTAGCCTAATTGGTAACGGGTCCGCCTAAAAAAAATAAGGACAAGGATGTTTTCTCTTGTAAATGCGGTAAGATGAACACAGTAACAAAAAATCATTGTAATATTACATCGGGGAACGCCCCGCCCTGAAGAACGTTTGCACCAATCGGATTCAAACGATATTTAGAACTTCCGAACCCTTGTCAAATGGACAACGACCCAGCGCGTATATAGTTGATAGTAACAGTATTCCTAATTCCAGTCATAGCTCACCAAGCCGTGATGGCCTAGTGGTTAGAATTTTTGCTTACCAATCCAAAGGACGGTGGATCGAACCCCACCTCGAGCGACTTTAATTTTTCGTTCTTATTCAGTATTTAATTATTTCTAAGTCTTAAACATTCTCGTTGGGAGCAGATGGGCATCGAACCCAGGACCATTCGCTTACAAAGCGAACACCGTAACCAGTCAGCCACGGCCGCTCCTACCTTTTCAATCTTTCAAGTGTCAAAATCAAATTATTCGCTCTACAGCATTGCCTTGGCGTTCTCGATTGCGAGATTCCTACTCGAAACTAGGTGTTCGAAGGCTTGATTGTTGAGGCAATTGCAAACCTCTGTTTACACCTAAGCTTCCATCCACCTCGGGATTCGAACTGATGACCTTTGGATTGTTAGTCCAACTACCTACCAGCGACTCCACCGAGGCAGGACCCAGGGAGACGACTCCTACACCTGGACTGAGCTAACGACCTAACCTCTAGGTTAGACCGGGACCAACATTTACTTCTCTGTCCGACGGAAGGCGTGATCAGCCAAATCTCGTCTCAAAATTTGCCACCGGGACCTTCTGGGATCGAACCCAGGCCGACTGGGTGAGAGGCAACCACGCTTGCCCCAACACCACGGTCCCGGCATCAAAAGTAAGGTCTTTCAAGTGTAACAAAACTTAATTGCAAAAGTTTAGCTATATTTAGGTGAAACACAAATTAGGACCAAATAAGGCTATCGGAATAATTTTATCGAGTATTGTAATCGAATATTCAGACCATATTAACTCACGAGAACAATCTCATTGTTGCGTAAGTTCTATTACGTGGTGCATTGCTCACAGCAGTCAGTTTATTAGTTTATGTGTTGAGTGGATTATGTCAGCTCTATATCCCAATACCTAGCTGATTGTTTAGGATATCACTAGGCTTAGTGATTTTTCACGCTCGAAAATTGCAAATTTCACGGGGACCTCAATTTAAAAACACCAAATTTCACGCAAATTTCGCGGAACTTAAAAATGTTAAAATAATTTCGAAAATCCTAAGTTTAAATCACAGAAACTTTTTTTTGCTTCATTATATATTATTCTTCAATAAACTAAAAAAAAAATCACTAAATTTGAATACGACACAAAAAAATTTCTCCCCATTTAAAAAAAATCCTCTTTGTTTATGGATGGGCACGCGTATTCTCATTTGCAGAACTACTCTTTTAATATTCGACTAATATTTAATGCTAAAATGTTTTCGCAAATTTGCTTCTGTTATATCTTTTTACATTTTAATGAATTTCATATCAAACAAGATTGAACAATCTTGTTCAGTCAAAATGAGTAAAATACATTGAATTTTCTGCGACATTCAGCACATTAAACAAATTTTTTAAAGAGTTTTAGCTCACTTTTCAAAAACTAAACTCAAATCAATTTGCAAAAATAATATAGTTTTTAACAAAATCGAAATTTTTATTCTAAGTGAGAAAAGAAAACAAAAAAGGTAGTATTTTTTAACTTTCTCGGGAATTATCCACCCAAATAAACAAACATCGTTAAAATTAAACAGGCCCAAAAAAATAATTGGTGTGTTTTTAAAATGTGATTCCAAAGATAGAAATACTCTTCATTTTATTTTGAATAAAACAAAGCTTGATTCTTTTAATTTCTTTCAAAACTATACCTTTTAAATAAAATAGCAGTAAAATTTTTAATACAGCGTATGAAAATATTACTAAATTTAGTCAGTTCATAAAAAACTTAAAAATCTGAGCATTTCTTCAAATGGTTCATATCAACTATTCAAGCTTTTTAATTAAAAACTAATAAAATTTACTTAAATAGTCTTTTTGGATGAAATATTTATTAAGTAGTTATTTAAAATAAATGATTTGAGAAAATTGACAAATTTCACGAATTTCACGCCGTCCACGAAATCGTCAAAAATCACTAACCCTATATTAGTAAATAAACCAGGGAATTCACTCGCTCAATTCTACAGTAGTTCATAAGATTATTTTTATTTCTTTCGAGTTTGATGAATTATTTTGAGAAAAATCGTTACATTTTCACAAAAACATAAAATTTCACGGGATTTCGCGGAAAAAGCTAAATTTCGCGGATTTCACGCTGTCCGCGAAATCGTGAAATTTCACTAACCCTAGATATCACCGTTGTCATGCTATCTTGTCGCACGTGCATTTTGGACCGAATTAAGTTAGGAACGCCATTTTGTGCAGCTCTCAATGCCTCACCTTTTGACCTTCAATAAAACCCAAAAAACTCCGTCCATTTTTGTCACTTTTTTAAGACAGAAGTTTTAATCTTGTCGTGCTAACTTGACACACCCTGAATATTGGTTTAAATGCGACAACTACAGCCATGGCCATGGCCAAAGGGGTTTTAAGATTATACGCGTTTGGCATGCGTACAAGGTCAAACATTGAAACGCGTTTTTCTCGTAACGTCAAAAAGCGGCGTGCGACAAGATAGCACGACAGCGTCTATATGATGATTGAAAAGCATACGGCTCTTTCACCACACTTCAGATCAATTTTAATCTAAAACTTTAAAGAATTGTGCTATCATTTTACCAAATTACACAATCGCTCTAGAAATCACATCAAAGATTTAGGATATAGTGAAAAAATAATCGTTTAGTATTCCATCTGAGTCGTGACCATCAGTCAAACTTTCAAATATAGAACGCAATTGTTAGAACGATTTTGGCCCGGAAAAAAACCATCCTAAATTCTTAAAATTCTACGAAGGCTCCCACCCTCGACGAAAAACCATTTTCTACCCTCAAAACTGCTCATCCGCTGTCACATTCAGGATGTAATAAATCTCCAACGCATCATCGGCTGTCGTCCGAGGGTCGACCTTTCAATAATTTATAATTTTCCAGAATTTACCTCGCATTTTCGGCTCATGTTTCAGAATAACTCTCCGGATGAGTTCTCCAGGGATGGGGCACGTGTTGATTCAATGTCCTCTCATGGCGGGTTCGGCTTCCGAGGTCAGTTGACGTAGGTTTTGGAAAGAAGAAGTGGAGAGTGTGCAAACATATAAAGAAAAGAGACGAGAAAAGGGTAATACATTTAGTGGTCGTCACCGTTGTTGTGGCGGAGCTGTTTTTTTTTCTCTCTCTATCGAACCACACCAGTCAGTGTTGTTTATATTGCTATATACTTTGGTGAGTGATGAGGTGAGAAATGTGTTAAATATCGGCCATATCAATGAATGGCAAATCAGACGCACCTCTACGGGCCGGGCAGGCGCAAACAAACAGTCCCCAAATATTCATAACTCAGTTGGGGTAAACGATAAATTAACCTTCCATGAAATAATATGCTCGGTGATGATTTTTCTTTTTTCTATCTAGAGTTATAAATGGTATCCGACTACCAGAGTAAACGATACTTCCGGGTTTGTACTTATCAAGATCAAGGAAACTCAATTTACACTCTTCTTAGAAGGCTTCGCTAGATTGACAACATGTGTAGCGTGATTCGGTATCGACACAATGACCTTTGGCATGGAAAATCATGAGTAAAACTCTAAGTAATCGTTATCAGTTATTATACCCGCTAAAATTTACCCGGGCAGATAAATTATTAAATAAATCTTATGAGAAGCTAATATTACAAATTTATAATTTGGAGGTCACGTGCATTATGCACGAGTCTTAACTTATGATGATAACCTATGATAACTAGCTGTCGAGAAATTCAAAGCAATTCAAAATTCATTTTTTTATGTTGATTCTTGCTAATGTAATTTGATCAATTCCTTACTTTGCATGAAAACCATTTTATACAAATAAAATCAAACATTCCTAGAAAAATTTACCCAAAAGCACCCTGTATTTCAATTTGTATTTACTTGTTAAAATTTAACACCCAGTTCCCTTTCAAAGAATCTCAAAAAGCTCTTCCAAGAACTGACCTTGTTAGCGAAAGCTCATTACACCATCCGAGTGGTGGTGTTGGAGGTGGTGATGGCGGTGTTGGTTCCTCTAATTACGAAGGCGGTAGACAAAACATTCTGCTTTGTGGGGCTATATTTCAGTACACATTATACAAATTGTCAGAGTTATTACACGCTTTTCCCTCTTCTTCACACAAACGCGAAGCCAAAGAGACGACACTTTCGGGAGAAGCGCGCGCGCTGCTTGCACACGCAGGCATAATTTATGAAATTTTTCATGTTGGCAAAAAAAGGCCCGACCCAGCCTTTTAGAGGCCGACAAAGCCACAAAGAGGCTTGAAAAAGCTGCTAAGCGCTAACGAATGACTGCGTTGCGAGGTAAAGCCAACAATGCGAAAGAAAAGTGTGAGAGAGAGAGCTCCTAACAATCTTGAGCAGAAGAAATTTTTTAAAAGCGATTATAATTTTACTTTACTTTGCATTTTTGCCAGCCGCGCCACCCCCTTCTTGTGGGCCTTCTTTCTTTCTGGGAAGGAATTCAGCCCAATCCAACCCATCTCGCGCTGCCACAGCATCCAAAATCTGTCATTTTACGTTGAGGCGCCAAAATAAATTATGCCGGGACAAAATGATTATACATTAAAGCCATTATTTCTAATTTGAAGTGACTGATTCACCAAAGAACGAGAACCCTAAATTTAGCTCTGGGACCTTTTCTCGATGGCAGAGGATAGCAAATACAACTCTTTACTCTAACCGTTCGAAATTGTTCTGAGGAATATCTGGAATGAAATGTTTAGATGTCTTCCAAATTTTCAGGACCAAAATAAATGAAGCCTTATGTCAATAACAAAAATAAATCGTCCTAAACAATAGTTCAGAAAATGTAATTATGCAAGTCAACGTTGCATCAAACAATAATATTGATTATTGAATGTTTGGCCCTTTTGAAATGTCAGTCTTGATTTGAAAAATTGAAAACATTCTTTTCCAAAAGATCGGAAAATTTCACGAATGTTTCATATTTTAACATTGAAAATCGGTCCATTAGTTGCTGAAATATTGATATTAGAAAATGGTGGGTTGCTTGAGTGAACTTAGAAAACATCAATTTTCCTTTTTGCCTTCCTCACCTCACTGAGGCAAGGCTATAAAATCACTCGAAAAATGAACTTCTTAAATATACCTCCTAGATATACCTTCACGTATACCTATCGACTCAGAATCAAATGTCTGAACATGTGTCTGTGTACTGCATCCGGAACACGCTTTCGGAGTCATTTTTTTACAGTAAAACGCATCTGCGTCCTCTGGCCTTGATGATCGTTTGGTGGTGACGTTTAGTATTTAAGATTATAAAATAACTAAACATAACTAAAGAAGTCAAGAAAAATACGAATGGAATAAGAAATTATTAAATAACCGAAATAAACACGCAAGTTCTTTCTGCTTTCCTCACCTTACTCAAAAACGCTATACAATCACTCGAAAAATCAACTCATTTTCTCATTCGATCGGTCTTAGGGTATTATAAACCCTAGTTAATATGAAGTTTAGAAAGTACTGTACTTAAAAAATTATGCTGAAAAAAAGATTTTGGTAAAATTCCGAAAGATTGTTAAAAGGGTGGCTTTTGTAAGAAAACCCATCTTTTTATATATTTTTAAAAAGTTTGTTGAAAGACCTTTTCAATTAGAGATTGATTAAATATTTGATTTCAATGGAAATGATGTCCGGATCTATCATGTGAACCGTCGTCTTTTTAATTGCAGGGTGTATAGTGATTTTATTACATATAAAAAAAAAGCTTAAATTTGCGATATTATTGTTCACAACGATGAAGCTTATTTTTCTGAGTACAATGACCCTTCGTACAACCGAAAAGGATTTACAATAAATTTATGAATCAATCGTTCTAAGGGAACCATAGTTAATCTATCAAAATCATTTTGTCTTGTAATTTTTTTTTTTTTTTTGTATAAAAATTAAAAAAGTGATCACAAATGGTTTTTAATCGTGTTTTTTACCGTTGTACACCCAAAGTTAAAGAACGAGGGGATAGTCCTCACGAAAAGAAACGTGAGGAAAGTGCTATTTTGCGAGAGTAAAGTCCTCTCACGTGTTCATTCGTTCATTGGAACAGTTCATCCTATTGAGTGGCTTATATGGACAAATGACCGCCACTTAATCACCGAACCATGGTGGCCCATACGGCAAAGGCACGGTTCAATAAGCCGAAGGTATTGGGTTCGAGTCTCGATACCGGTACTTTTTTTTTGATACACACTAAAAAATTTGGAATATTACATTTAATGGAACCGCTCATTTCGACGGTAACATTTCAAAAGGCATCATGTACATTTTGACACTTTCTGGGTTATTGCATATTCTGAAAGTACTCCTAATAAGCTACCTCTCCACCAAAAATGAGCAAAAGTTACTTCAGTAAAGTCTGTTTAATCATGATTTTAAATAAAGTAACATAAACAAAATCTCTGCCATCAGCAGTTCTTGTTTATATAGCCCTGTCACCTGTCAAATAAAAGACTACATGAACCTCGCGACGAAAAAAAAAGCAATATGAAAAAAGCGCCATGTACATTCGGCGAAGAAAAACGAATCATAACAAAGCGTCCCCCTCAATGACAGCAGGGTGATATAAACGTTGGTGATTTCAAAAGAAGTTATGTTTGTTTTTCTCAAATAAAATTACGGAAATAATGTTTTATTGAATTTGGATGATCAAGTATCAATGAAAGCAACGTTTTTCATCGTTTGTTATTATTAGAACATCTTATTTTACTTTTATATTAAAATGGGAATTGAAAATGGATGCTCAACATTCAAATGCGTTTTTCTCAAAATGCATGGTTTGTAGATGATGCTTTTTGAAATGTTGGCGTCGATTTGACGTAATATTTGTTCATGTAAATGAGAATTTGATGTGAAATTAGGTTTGTTTTGACGTAATCAGCCCAAATTTACACTGTCATGCCTTTGCCAAACATTACATTATGCGAAATCTAATAAAGCATTAAGTTTAACCTAATATTACATTAAATTTGATGCACATAATTGGAGCGTGTTTTTAGATGTAATCTTACATCAGATAAAACAGAATATCACGCACTTTTTTTCATTACACGTGTGCCGTATGTGTTGTGCAAAAAAGTGACAGCAATATTGAAAATCGTGGAAGTAGCTGTGACTGGAGATTTTCCCCTCAATATTTGCCGGTATTGTGACGGAACTTGCATCAAACGACCAACGGAGGCATTTACAAGCAGTCAGCAAAGGTAAATATACTATATTTCTGTATAAATCGGATCAATTAAACCTCAATTAACTCGGGTTCTCATTACAGGTGGTGCTTTGTTTACTTTCTTTCAGACATCTTCCAGAAAGCCGGTTGACCAGGAACCAAGTTCTGGACGCCGTGGATCTGCAGTTTTTAAAGCGGACTATCCGGTCGAAGAATTTAATGTCTCGCAAAGTGAAAAATTCAGTGAAATGTGACGATATGGTGAAGCTGCTAGGTAGAAGCAGATTCCCATGAACAGCGGATTCCTTTCAGCACCAACAATATCTGGTGAATGGACGCAATAAAATACAAAGTGATTTCAAACAAATAAGGAAAAAAAAGCCGGAAGAATTATTGTGGTTGTGAATTAACAAAATGTGTACCGTAAACCGGGGTGACTTTGATAGGATTTCAATTTGTTTTTGTAATATTTTCCAACAGGTAAGGTTTTTCTCAAGATTATTATTTTTAAAACATGTACTGGGGTAGGCCACCAGAGTCCATGCACAATTTTGGAAAAAAAAGTTTTTGCAATAGTGTTTAAAAAAATAGTTACATTAAAAATCTTAGTTTAAATTCCGGGGTGACTTTCATAGTCATAGTTTTTCTATTCAAAATCATATTTAAGATATTCAAACTTTGTTTGTACGTCAAATGTACCATCACTAAAGTAGCTGATATAGTTTTTAAGAAAGAAAAATCAATGTTTATGTTAAGTTAACTAAGTTTATAAACTTTTTAACAAAAAACATATAAATTTGAGGTAAAATTGATAAAAAGTCAGAACTTTACCTGAAATTTGATAAAACTAGTTTTGTTTATACAATTATCGTTTTATATTGCATTTTATACTGAATTCGAAGCACGAATCTCAAGTTTTCTCATTTTACATGGAATTTATTCAACTGAGATTGCCTATAAATTTTGAGATTTGTTTTAATTGTGTTTCAAAAACACATATTATTTATTATTTACAAACTTATTTAACCTTCTCCTAGTGGAAAATTGTCCAAAGAATCCGAATATACATTCCGCTTTCCGATTCAAAATCATGTTCATTAAGAAAATGATGACACTTTGAGAAGTTCAAAAAATAACAACTATCAACAATTTCTTAACTAAAGTAAACTAACTTTTTAAGCTTTTCAAAATATTATGAAAAGTTCTTCTCGTGGTACTTTGAACACTTCTCTACCACGGTCAATATGATTCTAAACCATTCCTTACGTATTTTAATTGTACTCTTCAGTTGCGGAAAAATCGCAAACCTATCAAAGTCACCCCGGCTATCAAAGTCACCCCGTTTTACGGTATTTAATTATAATGAGGTCAAATAAAACATCGGTTTTGGTCAAGCTAAACATGTGTTTATTCGTCTTATAAGAAACTGTAATTTCCAATAAGAATATCGTCCCACCAAAATTGCGTGAGATGTAATTTTACACGACCTCGATTGGTGGGTTGGATCGTGTAATTTAAAATTTGACGTAATTTTACGTCTCATTTGATGCTCCAGTTATGTGCATCTCATTTAGAGGAAAATTACACGATTTTTTCGTAGTGTGTAGATCAACTTTTTTTTGAAGATGAACCCATGAGTTAAGTACTCTCGGTAATTTCGGGATTTATCCTCTCCGTCCGCACACAGTACCATTTTACTACCGAATCGTGCTCTTTATCCTCTCGTATGCCGATGCCCAGTTCTGGGTGTACATACACATTTACATTGCTGTTCTGGTAAAAAAATCTAGAGTTTTTTAGAAGGTCCTACAAGCTATTGTGTTTCATATGTTCATAGGTCCTTATAAAAAAAAACTCTAGAACCTAATATACAATATAAATGTGAGGAAGGCACCAACCACCTTAAGGTGGATTAAGTAACGTTTTTTTTCAATCTTTGCATGGCAATATATCAGCAACTAATGATACGTTCGTTTGATTGTTAGTTTCGCACTGAGTGCCGCACTCACAACTGTCAAAGTGTTTCTTTGAAGAAACTCGCGCTAGTTCCGCACGAGTTTCGCCGTCATTTAGGAACTGAAACTCTAGTGCCGCACTCGATATTTTTATCAGTTCCATGCGAGTTCCACGCACACTGACAAATGACTTACGATTGAACCAAAGCTGGCACCAAAGAATGCGGCACTCAGTGCCTCACCGGCTCTTCATTCGAACGTACCATAAGGGTCGTATCAACAAAGCAAGGATGCCAGATGCACAGATTTTTCTGTGTTTCACAGACATTTTAGCTTTTGTCAGCCTGTTTTTGTGGTACACAGACTTAAAAAAAAACTTTATTAATTTGATTTTATGTAAAAACATCAACCGAAACTTATTTTGTTAGTTTAAAAATGCCTAAAAACGCAATTTCTGATTGATTTCTATGACTGTAAATTGATATATTTGAATTTCAGACAAATGCACTGGCATACACAGACTTTTGTTACAGACATTTTAAAAAATCATGTGGCATGCCTGCAACAAAGTTCAAAAAAGCAAAATAAAGAGATTTTTTTCCGCTTTCAAACAAAAATTTCAAAAGGGCACTGAAAGAAAGGCACATAGTAATGTCACATGTTTTACACATGAATCTACCCCATTCGACTTCGCATGTGAATGTCATGTGTAAATCACATAGAAATATTTCATTCCGAGAACCGGTAAATTCATGTGAAATTCTCATCGAAATGAAATGAAAAAACATGTGAGATTCACATGTCACAACACATAATTAGCACGTGAAATTCTTTTGAATATAAAATGGACAGCACGCAAAAAAAAAATCCCGTAGGTAAAATATCGAATAAAAACAACCATTATTTTTGAAAAATATATTTACCACATTTTATTTAGTTCAAAATAACTGAAACAAAATAAGCACATCTCGGCAAATCCGGCCAGGTCGCAATTACACCAAAAAAATCCACCAAGAATTCTACCAAGAATTCTCTTGCGTTGCCACATCGATTGGTCGCCTCTGACTGTTCCTCAGTCACTGGTAGCAAAAAATCGCCAGATTTTTCTTTGAGGCCTCTTTGGACACTGTGCGCACTCGAAGCTTAATCCAAATTCGGTCCACTTGCACTCCACTTTTTACTCGGTTTCCTAAGAAAAAATAGAACAACTTTTCAGCTTAGCAATATTTTATAATAATCAAAGTGCTTACCGTGACCAAAAACGATTCCTCATGATAAAATCTTAATTTTAATCAATTAAAATTGTGGGCCTCGGGACGAGCTCCGAACGTGCCTTACCCCTTCTCGCCATCTTGCTTAATGAATTTCCGAAAAAAAATCGACACTTGACTTTCAAATTCAAAACATACAGTTATAACGTGGTTTCCACTTCACTATCAAGGGAAAAGACTGATTAGGCCAATCCAAGAGAAATTCACTTGAATCTAACGTGAACACCATGCGATAAAAGAATGAAAATATTTACACTAGCAACCAGCTGGTTTCAAATGATTATCACATCCATGTGACATGTAAATCATGTTAGGGTCAAAGGAAACGCATGCTGAATTATCGTGTTCATTTGTCGAGAAGCCCACGTGAAAAAACATGTGAATTTGCTATGTCAGATTTTTTCAGTGGGGGCAAACATGAGCACTAATTGCAAAAAATAATAACTGTGACTTTTTTCAAAAAAGTTACCTAAAACTGGCATTAACTTGAAAACAGTGTACTCTATCAAAATTTCACTAAAGTACTTTTTGATTGCAAATCCGATTTTACATCGAAAAATGAAGTTGAAAAATTTGTCCGACCAATATTTCGATTTTTTTTTAAATCAGTATTGATTCAAAAATTCATACTCACACTCATTCGAAGATTTTTGGCACATTCTAAACATTTCTAAAAAGTTAGCATTTGATGTCGCCAAAAACATATCAGAAAAAAATAAAAATAGTGTTTTTTGCAATTCAAGTTTTAGTGACAAAAAGTGAAATTAAAAATTACCAACAAAATTTTACCGTGTATTATTTTTTTCTGTGTAGTCCATATCTACAACTTTGCCAAATACACTAAATTGATCAAAAAATTCCTTCAAAAGATACAGATTTTTGAATTTTCATGTAGTATTTTTGTATGGACAACTGCCAAATTTATATGAAAAATTATATGGACAAACTTATGATGCAAAATGGCTTCTTTGGGCATACCGACGGCACCAAAAAAGTTTCAGCCGGGTTGAAAAATCGAATGACCGAAATCTCAGAAAATTGCTCTTTGGATTGTGGAGTTTGGCGTTGAATTGCCCCCCTTTTGTCGGACTTAAATGGTTTTCATCGCTATCACATTTAATTTCAGAGAGTGAAATATTTTTTCTCTATTATTGCCCATTATTATCTCGCTGCAGTTCCAAAATCTCCAAGCATCCAATAGTTTCCACACTGAAGATGCTAATATATTCTCCCCCAAAAAAACACATTAACTACGGTGGGAGGATACGGTCCTAATAGCACCTTTTAACATAAGAAACGCCCAGCATTGCTGCGTCCGAGCCTCCAAAACCAAAAAAGGACCACCAACGACGTTAAAAGGGTGAAATCTGAAGGTGAGATCAATATCAATAAATTTTCTGACAACTTGAACCGGCCCGTTCGTCCTGTACATGATTTTATTCTTTTTTTCTCTCTCTCTCTGCCAGCGTTTGTATTCAAACCGTATCGGGGTTGACCCCTCGATAAGCTCTCTGGGCCGAGCCCTCTTGAAGCCGTCGGAGCACATAAAAATGGATAGCTGTCGTTTCCAACCATTCCGCACAACCAATATTCAAAAGAATGAACCTGCTGCTGTTTCGTAGTAAATCGGAGTCAACGGGAGGGACCAGTCGCCGCCACCACCGTCGATGAAAAGTTGTCGTTCGTTTTTATCTTTCAGCTCTTCCGACGAGCTTTTAAAAAGTTCTGCCCGACTTCAAAACGTACGCAGGATGGTGGGTTGAAGGAGGGAAAAGTTACAACTTTCACATCCTCAAACTAAAGTGCCGGGGAGGCTCACCACACAACCGCCAAATAGTCAAAGATTGAAAGTTTTATATCACTTATACGAATGGATCGAATTTGTACTTCAAAGGGGTTACAAACTTCTTAAAAGCTCTCTAAAGATAAATAACTAGTTTGAAATTGGCTGATATGATGTTTGCAAGAACAGAAGTAATTTCATCCTGATTGGTTCTGTTTCTTGAACAAAATTAACGAAACTCATTGAAATTTCTTGAGAAAAATTTAATACAAAGTGAACAAAACACTTTTAAAGAACCATAGAGCTAACCAGCTTTCAGCAAAGAGATCTTTATCTGAGTTCAATCATACGCAAAATCTCAGAGACAGAGCAAAAAACGTTTCTCCTGTCAGTACAACAATGCACTCGTTGGAAAAGTATTTGGCTTACATTTCTTCGCCAAAGAAATCGTAAAGAAACAAGCGAATCGAGCGTTTAGCTCTGTGCAGATGGATGGAGGAGAGAATTGTAGGATTGAATCTATAAATCGCAATCAGTGAAATTCAATTTAATTTAATTCGTAAGCAGCGCTCGACAGACGCGTCAAGTAACTGGAGAGTTTCATTTCCTCCTTTTTGTTTTGTTTTAAGCTGGATTTCGCACCGAGTGAGTGCGTTCTAGTTTTTGTTCATTTAGAGAGCTTTATTACTCCAATGTGCTTAAATTTTTTTTAATATATATAATTCTACTTTACTCAACATCTCGCTGTACTTCCCATGTTTTGACTAAAATAACATCAGATAAATTAAACATCAGATTGAAGATGGCAAATTAATTAAATCGTCTTTTTTATTTCATTCATGCTTAATTTACCATCACCTTCTGCTCGTAGAATTAAGCGACATCCTCAAATTGGGCTACAATCAGCGATTTTTGCATACCTTAAATCCAATTATGCAACGTTCTGGCAACTGTAATTAAAACCAGGTTAAGTAATTAATTCGATTGAATAACAGCACCGGAAAAAAGTGGAACGATGGAAATGTAATCAAAATTATCGTTGCTTAAAGAGATTATTTTTTAAAAGGTTACGTAAATTTTCATCCAACATTGACAAAAATATATACCAAGCAAAATTTTCACTCCTAAAAACTGCATTGCAATTATTTTACGTAATGAATTCATTTCATTGCACCTCAATTACGTTATTTGGAATTTCAGCAGGTTAAACATATTTGATAACAGCTTCCAAAATATCGTTTCCATGCTACAGACCAGCAAACACAGTCCTTATTTGACTACCAAACATAACCAACCAACTCCATCCAGGCCAACTGGGTGAACTTTGTGAACTCTCTCTGATTTACGGTTGAAACTGAAATCTGAACCAAATTTCAAACCGCAAATCATTCAGTTCGTGTCATCGGTGCGGTTTCACTTCCGGCACGGGTGCGGGTCAGACAACCAGCCAGCGTTGATGCTCCCTTCGATCCCGCACAGCTTCTGAACTGAGCTCTGGAGCTGTGGTCTCGGAGAACTGGTCGGAGGTCAGACAAGTTGATAGAAATGAGCGAATCACAGCGGTATGATTCATGCTGTATTACGGAATCGTAAATATTATAACTGTTTACTTAACATTACCAGAGTTGGTTAGGTGTTTGACTTTCAATCCTCAGTTTGTTATGTAGCTACAACGCTCTATACGAGCTGTTGATTAATTCTAAAGCAAACAAAGTATTGCGAAATCATCTCCACTCATACCAAACAAATAATTTAGAGAATTCGCTCATTACCACCTATGTGCAATGAGTTTCCTGTATAGAGATGGGACCGCACCGAACTTATTATAGAGATTGATTTCTACAATTTGCTTTAAAAACACTCGAAAAATAATAGAACAATTTACCCATTAATATTTGATAATTTTGAAGATTTTTTAAAGGTTCCTGCACATCCTTGAAATGTTAAGCTTCTTTGAAAATTGGTAGACAACGAATAAAAACATGAACAGAAATTTACTTCTATTCTTGAAAAATAAATACACTCAACCCCCGGTGGATGATCACTTTTTCGTTTGACACTTTTTTAGTTTGTACCCCGTTGGTTGATCAAACTCAAAATAAAAAGTGACGAACTATCGAGAAATTAAAAGTGAGAGTGTGTGCGTGCAACATGGAGTTAAACTTTTCGAAGTGCCATGGGAACCTTCACAGCAACTGCACAGAAAGTTTAACTCCATGTTGCACACACTCTCACTTTTAATTTCTCGATACCTTTTACACGGGACTCACACTTACTATTAAACTAAACGTTTGGTAGTAAGTGTGAACTCTGTGTTAAGAGGGTATCAAACTAAAAAGTGACCCCGTTCGTTTGACAATAATTGGTGTCAAACCATCGGGGTTTCAGTAATACAATTATAATAGGGTCCCAAAGCCCTATGTAAATTTGATGTATAAAGGTAAAAAAAACACGATTAAAAACCATTTCTGATCACTTTTTGTCAAGCTTCCCTGCACCGTGCGGTACACGCGGTTCACTTGTACCTCGGGTTTGCTTTGCGCCTGCTTTGTTCGGTTTACACCCGTACCCGACTCACACGAACCGAGGGTATTTTGGTTCATCGTACCAGCGCACCACGACACTCTCGGTTCGCCGCGTCGGTTTTGTGTCTGGCACTCACCCATGGCATGAACCCAGTGTATGAAACAAGGTGCTTCACTCGGTACGAACCGAGGTACGTGCCGTGGTACGCGCTGGCGGTACAAAACGGGTTCAATACCACGGCGCGCAACACGGCACGCTTGGTTCATGCCATGGGTGAGTGCCAGACACAAAACCGATGGGGCGAGCCGAGAGTGTCGTGGTGCGCTGGTACGATGTACCAAGATACCAATACACAAATGGGTTCAGGCACGTACCGAAGATAGAAAACCAAACCCGCGGTGTGCGTTAGCGCTGGCGCATGGGAAGCTTGCTTTTTGTTATTTTAAAGCAAAAAAAAAGTTGACAAGACAACCTTTTTTCGATGCATCAACTATGGTCCCCTTGGAAAGAGCTGTCAAGCAGGAACTTTTCTGTCACGAAGGACCGCGAGGTTAATTTTTCAATAATGATTTAAAAATCCATTTTAAACTCTTTGTGGTCGTACATAGGGTCTTTTACTCAGAAAAATAAGCTTTATCGTTGTGAACAATAATATCAGCAATCTAAGGACCCAATTGGGTACTAAATCCCTATGTCAATTTCTATGTACAACGGTAAAAGCACGATTAAAAACCATTTCTGATCACTTCTTTCATTTTAATGCAAATTTTTTTTTTTTACAGGACAACATGGATCAACTATGGTCCCCTTGGAACGAGCTGTCAAGTAGGAGCTTTTCTGTCAAGAAGGACCACGAGGATAGTTTTTCAAAATTGATTTAAAAATCCATTTTAAATTCTTTGTGCTCGTACAAAGGGTCATTGTACTCAGAAAAATAAGATTTATCGCTGTTAACAATAATACACTCAAACCCCGATGGTTTGACACCAACTGTTGTCAAACGAACGGGGTCCCGTTTTAGTTTGACACCCCTTTTACACGGAGTTCACACACACTACTAAACGTTTGTTTTGATAGTGTGCGTGAGCACCGTGTAAAAAGTGACAGTTCGTCACTTTTTAGTTTGACTTTGACCAACCAACGGGGTACAAACTAAAAAAGTGTCAAACGAAAAAGTGACCAACCACCGGGGGTTGAGTGTATCAGCATTCTAAGCTTAATTTTAGGACCCAATTCAAGGAAACATCACAAAGTTTGACCATTTTTGTATCATTAATATTGAAATAGTTCGGGGATTCTTTTGTCGGACAACGCATAAAACCTAGAAATTTGGCCATAAGGTGTTCAGCCTTTCACCATAAATTCTTCTACTTCTACTTTCCCATAATTTCGTAGCCGGCCTACAGATATTAAATATTTAATTGATTGCAAGATAATAAAAATAATAAAACGTTCATTCCGCTTTTTATCATCCAGATCAAGATATAAAATCATTCGTTGCGCTCTCGCGAAAGTACAACCGATGAATTCGATAAGATATTTTAAGCCAATTAATATCCCATTAGGCTAATCTCATTATTATTTAATTGCCATATTATACAGCTCACGTTCATTACTCGCGTCAGGCAAAAATTTGGTCATTTGGAAAATGGCAGCTGGAGTGTGATGAAAAGGGGTCCTAATGCTTATAGAAAGCTATATGCGCAGGCACAGCCTCCACCAAAACCCCGGGGTGAAAATCGTCGAACGGGATCGGGACCAAAAACAACTTGCCCCAAAACAGCCTCACCGTGAGCCGTGGCGGCGACGGTCACCCTCCAATGCTCAATTAGCTTCCGAAATGGGATTGCCGCTCGTTTCCTAAATAATTAATGCAAAAATTTTCAGTAAATTTATCCTTTGTAATTTAAATTGCATCGAGCAGAGCGCCACCACCACCACGTGGTCCTGGCTTGAGTCTGAAACTGGTGAGGCAAGGCTCCGAAAAACAGTCGATTCGTCGAGCGGCAAACAATAGTGGGGTCGTATTATTGATTTTGGCCAGGCGTGCAATTTTTTCCCTAATTAGCAGTCCTCCCCCATTGTTTGCACTCGTACACACCCAAGTATGCACACCACAATGGCACAATTTGACCGCGATGAATAATTTTCAAGAAAAACAACATAAATTTAGATAAATTATATGAATAAATCATCGCAGCAGCCGTTATTCCACATTGATCATGGCAATCATTATTAATTCGGCCGTGTGCTTCTATTGTTTCGATTTTGAGGCAGACAAAAACATTCCGCGGTTAAGCTGGCATTTTACCATACTTAATACGCATATAGAAATAAATAATATGAAATTAGATTATGCGTTTGGCACACGTTTTGAAGGTTACCTATACAAGTTGTCGACTACAACGATCGTAAAGTGTCTATTCTAAACATTGATTTTAAGCCAATTTGATTTCATCAAAAAGCTAAGATCGATAAACGGCGTTTTTTTACCAACACTTGTATGTTTTAAGTCAAAATAACTGTGAAGACGGCTGTACCACGGTGTATTTTTTCGAGACCTCAAAGATAAAAAAAATAGGGGAGAGTGGGGAGACTTGATCCCCGGGGACACTTGATCCCAAGCCTGTATCTCATCAGTATGTGGGTAAAACAATTAACTTTATTCTAGAAAGTTGTGCGAAATT
>NW_026292833.1:141587-215000 GCF_016801865.2 Culex pipiens pallens
TTGTCAATGGTCGAACACCACATATTGGTATTCTTTTGGTATTACAGTGTTTTATCAAATTCCTCTGAAACTATAGGAAAATTTTGACCAATTTTGACAAAATAATTAATTTTGCGCTAAAATAATGTCTCAAAGCGAATGCTTTAATTGAAAACCGGAAATTTCAAACTTGATATTAAACATTTTTGATATACCCCCTAAAGAAATGACTTGAAATTGTTGAAAATTTTCTAAGTCAGGATGGCAGATTTTGGTATTATTTTGGTATTACAGTGTTTTATCAAATTCCTCTGAAACTATGGGAAAATTTTGACCAATTTTGACAAAATAATTAATTTTGCACTAAAATGATGTCTCAAAGCGAATGCTTTCATTGAAAACCGGAAATTTCAAACTTGATTTTAAACATTTTTGATATACCCCCTACATAAATGACTTGAAATTGTGGAAAATTTTCTAAGTCAAGATGGCACATTTTGGTATTCTTTTGGTATTACAGTGTTTTATCAAATTCCTCTGAAACTATGGGAAAATTTTGACCAATTTTGACAAAATAATTAATTTTGCACTAAAATGATGTCTCAAAGCGAATACTTTCATTGAAAACCGGAAATTTCAAACTTGATTTTAAACATTTTTGATATACCCCCTACATAAATGACTTGAAATTGTGGAAAATTTTCTAAGTCAGGATGGCACATTTTGGTATTCTTTTGGTATTACAGTGTTTTATCAATTTTCTCTGAAACTATGGGTTTTTTTTTACCAATTTGGACAAGATAATAAATTTTGCGCTAAAATGACTTGAAAAAAAAACAAATACTTTGAAAAACGAGCCAATCGAAAGATTATTGAATTTTGGTTAATTTCAATCCAGTTTTATTTTAATAACACTTATTTTTCAATCTTGTTATTTTTCAGAATCTTCAAGAACTTCATGCACATGCCGTTCATCAATGACAAATGCATTCGGTGTGGTGAAGAATATCACTAAGAACAACATGGAATCATCAGGTGAGTAGATTTGGCTGTTGCATATGGATCATTTCCGTTTTTTCACTAACTGCAACTGCTGCACTAAAAATTGTATGAAAATACCAAATTTTGGTATTACTTGTGCAAATATCAGCGACCAAAATGTGATCTTGGATGGTAAAATACCATCAAATCATACCAAAATCATGTATGTGGAAGACCACAGGAATACCAAAATATGATTTTCCAATGCTCGGGAATTGACGAAAAAAGCCAGATCAACGGTAGGTGACAACCCTGCTAACTTGGCTGAAATCGTGACAAAACTGGAAGCTAAATGCTCCAGTTCGGTTTCATCCGAAACAATAATAAACAAATTAAATAAAACCAAACAAAATGGTTCTTTGAAAAAATTTATCGCAGAGATAGAAGAACTATGTATTTGCTCAAGTAATATCAAAATTTGGTATTCCCGTGTTATTTACCCCTGCTCGGGAATTGACGAAAAAAGCCAGATCAACGGTAGGTGACAACCCTGCTAACTTGGCTGAAATCGTGACAAAACTGGAAGCTAAATGCTCCAGTTCGGTTTCATCCGAAACAATAATAAACAAATTAAATAAAACCAAACAAAATGGTTCTTTGAAAAAATTTATCGCAGAGATAGAAGAACTATGTAGCTGATCATTTGGAAGCAGCTCTTCTACTCGAAAATTACTCTGTTGACCACGCGGGGAACATAGCTCATAAAACGGCTATTAAAACTCTGCGTGAAGGTCTAAAAAATGAACGCACAACGCAATTTTAGAAGCTGGGACGTTCACGAGATTATCTGAAGCTACTGCCAAAGCAATGGAAGTAGACGATAAATCTCATAATTTAAACATATTTTTCCAGCAGAAAAATAATCGCGGAAGAAAATTTAATAATCGAGGAGGCCAACACCAATAGAATAATTTTCAAAATGGAAATAATTTCAATGGTAATGGTAATGGTAATGGCATTGGTGGTAATGGTAATGGCAATGGTGACAGAGGACGTTCTTCCAGAGGAAGAGGTCGAGGTCAACATAACCAAGGCCATTACAACCAAAATCAAAACCAGGGGGCTGATCGTCAAGTTTTCGTCAACAGGACGGAAAACGGTCAGATCCCCCAACAGGACAACCAGGTTGGGGGACAAAGACAACAACCAAACCAACCAAACACAACAATTGCCCAGGCTCACAACCAGCAATAAAGCGTTTTTTTACAGCCAGCAATAATTTAAGTAATTTTATTAATGTAAAATAAGTAATTTTATTAATGTAAAATAACGCCGAATGTACATTTTTAGTTGATACCGGCGCTGAAATATCCTTATAAAAAATTACGAAACTTTTTGGATCCACTCCAATGGACCCCGAAAATAAATGCACCATATCAGGTATCAACGATGAAGGTATTCATACGTTGGGAAGTACTTATGGTAACATAATCTTAGAAAACATAAAGGTATCTCAAGAATTCCAATTAATCAATAAGGAAGTAACAATCCCCACTGATGGAATTCTTGGAAGAGACTTTCTTACAAAGTACCATTGTAACATCGATTACGATACATGGTTACTTTCCGGAACTGTCAATTCGGAAAAATTTGAATTCGAAATAATTGACAACTCCTCGTTGTGAAGTATTTCGAAAAGTAAATTTACCAGATACCAGGTCTGTGTATTTAATTAAATCACATCAGACTGACCGTGGAGTCTTCATCGCAAACTCCATTGTAGATAGTAGTTTTCCATATGTAAAAATTTTGAATACTACACCCAGAACTGGGCATCGGCATACGAGAGGATAAAGAGCACGATTCGGTAGTAAAATGGTACTGTGTGCGGACGGAGAGGATAAATCCCGAAATTGCCTTGAGTACATTACTCATGGGTTCATTTTCCAAAAAAGTTCTTCTTCAAAAAAAAAAGTATCGGTACCGAGATTCGAACCCAAGACCTTCGGCTTATTGAACCGTGCCTTTGTCGTATAGGCCACCATGGTTCGGTGACTAAGTGGTGGTCATTTGTCCATATAAGCCACTCAATAGGATGAACTCGTCAATGAACGAATGAACACGCGAGAGGTCTTTACTCACTCAAAATAGTACTTTCCTCACGTTTCTTTTCGGGAGGACTTTCCCCTCGTTCTTTAACTTTGGATGTACTAATAAAACAGTAAAGATCAATAAAAACTTTACTGAAAATATGACCAATGTCGACAATTTTGACGCTTATAACTTTGGTCACGAAATCAAAAATAAACGTCATAAAAAATTACTGATGTCGCTAAAACTGGATAAAGTTCCCAAAAAAGCTAAAGACAAATTAATAGAATTATGTCGTGAATATAACGATATTTTCTCTTTAGAAAATGATCATCTCACCACGAATAATTTCTATAAACAAAAAATAAACTTGGAAGATAGTTTATATTAAAAATTACCGAACTCCAGAAGCGCACATTCAGGAAACAAACAAACAAGTGCACAAAATGCTAAATGACGGGATTATAAGACACTCAACGTCTCATTATAATTCCCCGATAATGCTAGTGCCCAAAAAACGGACAATGACGAGAAAAAATGGAGGTTGGTAGTGGATTTCCGACAATTAAATAAAAAGATTCTCGGTGACAAATTTCCTTTACCAAGAATTGATGAAATTTTAGATCATCTAGGTAGAGCAAAATATTTCACAACTTTGGATTTAATGTCCGGATTTCACCAAATTGAACTTGAAGAGGAATCAAAAAAAATCTAAGCTTTTTCTAGTTCTAATGGACACTACGAATTCAATAGACTTCCATTCGGATTAAACATTTCGCCCAACAGTTTTCAAAGAATGATGACGATTACTTTGAGTGGATTGCCACCAGAATGTGCATTCCTTTATATTGACGACATTATCGTCGTCGGATGCTCAATCAATCATCACATCTCAAATCTGGAAAATGTTCTTTCCAAACTAAGACACTTCAATCTTAAACTAAATCCAGCAAAATATAACTTTTTCGGAACTGACGTGACTTATTTAGGTCGTCATGTCTCAGATAAAGGCATTCAACCGGACAAATCAAAATATGAAGTGATCCAAAAATATCCAAAACCAGAAAATGCAGATGATGTTCGAAGATTTGTAGCATTTGCAAATTATTATCGACGCTTCTTGCCAGATTTCGCTAAAACAGCTCACCCATTAAATCGACTTATACCCAAAAATCAACCATTCATCTGGTCTGATATATGCGAGAACGCTTTTCAAGAAATTAAGAATAAACTGTTGTCACCAGAAATTCTTCAATTTCCTGACTTCGAAAAGCAGTTCATTTTAACAACGGATGCTTCAAAAATAGCATGTGGAGCAATATTATCCCAAAATCATGGAGATATTGACTTGCCAGTATGCTACGCAAGCAGAACATTCACTAAAGGTGAATCAAATAAATCCACTATAGAACAGGAACTCGTTGCCATACATTGGGCAATTGACCATTTTAAGCCATATTTATATGGTAGGAAATTCGTCGTTAGAACAGATCATAGACCACTAGTCTATCTGTTCTCAATGAAAGAGCCATCATCGAAACTTACTAGAATGCGCTTAGATCTCGAAGAATTCGATTTCACAGTACACTATGTACCTGGAAAATCAAACGTCGGAGCTGACGCACTTTCAAGAGTAGTTATCGACATTGATGAGCTGAAACAGATGTATGTGCATCTCGTACAAACACGAGCGCGAGCAAAACTGCATCAACAAAATCAAACAAAGCCAAGTTCAGTAGTAGAGCCTGATCAACTCAAAATCTACGAATCTTGCAATATACATGACGTCTATAATATACCAAAACTTGAAATAGTTGGTATTGATACAAATGCGCAAACCGCTATAAAAATTTCCATTAGAGACAAGCGATCCAGAAAGGAATTAACTCCAGCGTTAATTATCCCTATGCCTCTGTCTAATACTAATGATAATCTCATGGAGATTATTCAGAACATTGACTCACAGGCCAATAAACTAGGAATAGACAAGTTAGCTCTAGCCCTAACCGCTGAATTCTCAAGTTTATGTGATATTCAAAAGTTCATACACGCGTAGAAAGCTAACCAAAACTCAAAACAAATAAACCTTACGTTAATCTTTTATAAAAAACATAGAATTATAAATGATCCACTTGAAGCACTAAGGAATATAGAATATTATCATGACTCACCGATAGGAGGTCCAGGGCCGTATCTAAGGGGGGTGTTATGGGTGTTCAACACCCTTCATGGAGAAATGCACGCTCACCAAATAAAACCATATTTATGGTTATTATCATGAAAATTCGAGTTCAACCCATATAACCATTTTTATGGTTTAGTGGGTCGATCTTAAAATGTCATGATTTTCATGAACTGCCGAGTTCGAGCATGGCGAAATATTTCACCGGTTTTAGAGGCTTTGCAGGTTGCCTATCTTTGGGCGCTTTTGGGGGCTTTCAATTGGATTCAGATTCAAATAAAATTAAATTTAAAATAAACAGCAGATTTATTTTCTAATATAGCTATTTTTTACTAAAATACAATACTAAAAATCTTTTTCTTATAAAATTAAGTTGTGTAAGCTGTCAGGATAAAGTCAAAAGTTTCGGTGTTGACGTTAATAGCTTTGCCGCGGTGCCGGAAGAGAACGTGGGCAGCTAGGGCCTGACGTCGGTCGATTCCGCCTGTGTTGCCAAGAACACCGCTGAAGGTTCTTATGAGGAGGTCTTGTTGCGCCATCCTCCTTCTTGACCCATGGATTGGACGGACCGGCGGCGATTTTGTCGTACTTTTTGAGCAGATCCTCGGTCACTTTGAACTTGAACTCCTTGCCCAGCGTTTTGACACAATCAGCATCAAGCCGTTTCGGTCAATCGTTGGAAAGCCTTCTCTGGATTTACCTGCTCCTTGGCCGCTGATTCGACCAGTATGTGTCCTTCTCGCCAGAGTCTTCTTCTTCCGGGTCAGCGCGGACATCATCGTGAGAAGGAAACGCAGTTTAGCGCTGACCTTACCACCGGGCAAACGCGTACCGAACTGATCTCTCGGGTACAGCAGATTGATGTTGTTGCTGCTGACAATGTTCTGCTTCAAGTTGACGATGGTGGAGCAAAGCGACTGCTCGCCGTGATGGTACGCGAACATCTCCGCAACGGAACCAGCCAGCTGAGCGACCTTAACCTCCTGTTTGTCGTTACGCTTGAAACAAGTGAACATGAACTTCCGCTGACCCGGCTTCAAACCATCCAACACGCACGGAATCGAACGAACGTTGTCCGAGTTGGAGAACAAATCCAAATCCGGGGTGATAATCTCTTTGTAGAAAATCGCTCGGGTGGTCTTTCATGTGCAGGTACCGTTCCGGCAGACCAACCTTCTTGCGGTGTCGGTACTCCTCCGAGTACTTCGTACCGGCATCCATCCTCCTTCGTTGGCATCCTCCAGCTTAGGAACGCTCTGGATCTTGGACTTTTTCGAACCGGAAGCCTTGCTCAACTCAGTCTGAGCCTTAAACTTGGCCCATTGCTGAACCGATTCCACGATGCCACGCTTCGACACGGCCGCGACGAACTTCTCCGACATGATGCACTTCGAGCTGGAGCTCTTGACCTGCAGCTTCATGTTCTTCTTCAGCTTCAGCTGCTTCACGACGATGTCCGTGACGTAGTCCACGTGGCGACCTTCCTTGGTCGTAGCGATCGAGTTGACGAACGAAACCTGCTGGAAGCCTTTCTCCGAGATGTCTACCACAACTTCTCAGCGCTCGTTGGCATTCTCGTAGCAGGCCTTAATCGTCGAACTATCATCTTCCTGCTGCTCCTTGACGTAGAGATCGATGTAGTCCTTGAAGTTCTTGGTTGGCAGTTGCTTACCGTCGTCAATCATTCCGTCAATCCTCCGAATCTTTTCACCGGACTATTCCTCCATATCTGTAGTTCCTCTACGACTTCCCGTGGCCGCTTATGACCAGCGGCCAAGTGGGAGCTGAGGCCCGATCTGTTCTTTTTTAAGGAACCGGAGGAGCAGGAGAAGGAACAAGCGGTACTGCTGGAGGCTACCCGCCGTCAAGTAGATGAACACGGGTCTATCACGGCCGTCGAGGAGGCAACTGCTGCCTCGGCTTTACTGGTCATCGCTGGTGCCATCCTCCCGCAGATCATCCAGGCCAATGGCTGCAGCGAAGACGAACCCAGACCGTCGTTGAGAAAGCACTTGAGCATGTTGATCTGTTTGGAAGATTGAGAGGCAGATTGGAACGATTCAAAATCTTTGTCTTAAGCTTAAAAATTAAACACCTACCGCGCCCGTTGATCCACCGCTGCAGGTGATAAAATTGATACGGAAAAACGGGACGGTTCAACTAACTCCGTTGCACACCTTAGTTGGGCGATGTTGACTTCCGGATCGCACAATAATTACCTAAAGTGCCTAATAGAAAGTGGGGACAAGGCACTCAAAATGCAATGCCACTCACAGATGGTCACTCACATTTTTCCAAGCATTTAAATGGAAGGTGTTAATTTTTTGACAAATCCTATGGACGAAGTAGAGATTGTAAGCACCTTATGTGTATGATCTTGGAGGTGCTCAATTTTTTGACAGAAAATCGCTGGGTTCTCAGTTTCTCGTGTCCCCACTTTCTATTAGGCACTTTACTATGGACGAAGTAGAGATTGTAAGCACCTTATGTGTAAGATCTTGGAGGTGCTCAATTTTTTGACAGAAAATCGCTGGGTTCTCAGTTTCTCGTGTCCCCACTTTCTATTAGGCACTTTATAATTACCTCGAGACGGCCTAAAATAGAATAAAGTTAGTTTGGGACCATCCATAAACAAAAAAAAAACAATACATTGCCCAGGAATCCGTCCACCGGTGGACCAGTTTCTCTTGCCAAATTAGGCAGCCAATCCGACCACCGGTGGACGGATTCCTCCTGCAAAACATTGCCCAGGAATCCGTCCACCGGTGGACCAGTTCCTCTTGCCAAATTAGGCAGCCAATCCGACCACCGGTGGACGGATTCCTCCTGCAAAACATTGCCCAGGAATCCGTCCACCGGTGGACCAGTTTCTCTTGCCAAATTAGGCAGCCAATCCATCCACCGGTGGACGGACTCCTCCTGCAAAACATTGTCCAGGAATCCGTCCACCGGTGGACCAGTCTCTCTTGTCAAATTAGGCAGCCAATCCATCCACCGGTGAACGGATTCCTCCTGCTAAACATTGCCCAGGAATCCGTCCACCGGTGGACCAGTTCCTCTTGCCAACTTTGACAGGCAATCCGACCACCGGTGGACGGATTCCTCCTGTAAAACATTGCCCAGGAATCCGTCCACCGGTGGACCAGTTCCTCTTGCCAAATTAGGCAGCCAATCCGACCCCCGGTGGACGGATTCCTCCTTTAAAACATTGCCCAGAAATCCGTCCACCGGTGGACCAGTTTCTCTTGCCAAATTAGGCAGCCAATCCATCCACCGGTGGACGGATTCCTCCTGCAAAACATTGTCCAGGAATCCGTCCACCGGTGGACCAGTTCCTCTTGCCAAATTAGGCAACCAATCCGACCACCGGTGGACGGATTCCTCCTGCAAAACATTGCCCAGGAACCCGTCTACCGGTGGACCAGTTCCTCTTGCCAACTTTGACAGGCAATCCGACCACCGGTGGACGGATTCCTCCTATAAAACATTGCCCAGGAATCCGTCCACCGGTGGACCAGTTCCTCTTGCCAAATTAGGCAGCCAATCCGACCACCGGTGGACGGATTCCTCCTGCAAAACATTGCCCAGGAATCCGTCCACCAGTGAACCAGTTCCTCTTGCCAACTTTGACAGGCAATCCGACCACCGGTGGACGGATTCCTCCTGTAAAACATTGCCCAGGAATCCGTCCTCTGGTGGCCGGATTGCCTGCCAATGTTGGCAAGAGGAACTGGCCCACCGGTGGACGGATTAGCTGCCTAATTTGGCAAGAGGAACTGGTCCACCGGTAGACGGATTCCTGGGCAATGTTTTGCTGAAGGAATTTGTCCCCCGATGGATGGATTGGCTGCCTAATTTGACAAGAGGGACGTGTCCACCGGTGGACGGATTCCTGGGCAATGTTTTGCAGGAGGAATCCGTCCACCGGTGGTCGGATTGGCTGCCTAATTTGGCAAGAGGAACTGGTCCACCGGTAGACGGATTCCTGGGCAATGTTTTGCAGGAGGAATCCGTCCACCGGTGGACGGATTGCCTGTCAAAGTTGGCAAGAGGAACTGGTCCACCGGTGGACAGATTGCCCGCATAGTTTGCAAGAGAAATTCACTTACCTGTTCCAATCCGCGAACTACCTTTGCCAAAAAACTTGAAAGAAATGACAAAATGAAAAGTTTCAAAAGTTTGCAAAAAATTCGCTAAGTCCAAAATCCCACTTTTGGAAGTTCGGCAACTCGATCTCAATTTTTGGTGATTTTCACCATTTTGCGAGTTCACGAAATCACACTTTTTCGAGTTCGCTTAAGCGAACTGCCAAAAGTGCGATATCTGAACTCCAAAAAGTGGGATTTTTTGTAACCGTGTGACTTACACTCCTAACGCCCCGACAATGATTCATGATTATCAAAGTTTAGACACCAATGGAAAAAACTTCACTCTTACTTACTAGATACGTCCCAATATTTTTTTTTAAACTTTGATCGTTAACGCTCAGAGAGAAACTCAACTTTCAACTTTGCGCCCAAATAAAAATATATATAAAAAAAAACTTTGATCGTAGATGGCCACAGAAAAAAAATTGGTCGTTGATGGCCACAGAAAAACTTAACTCTCACTAAATACGCCCCCATGAAAATATATATTAAAAAATTGGTCTTTGATGCCTCGAAAAAAAAACTCTCGCTAAATAAGCCCTCATAAAAATATTTCCAATTTTTTTATGGTTGGCGCCCACTCTCACTAGATAAGCAATTATAAAAAAATATTTAAGAAAAAACTTTGATCGCTAACGCAAATAAAACTAAACTTCCACTAAATACGCCCTCATAAAAATTGCTTTTAAAACACTTTGATCATCGACGCCAACAGAAAAAATAAAAATTTTCTTTAAATACGCCCTCATTAAAAATATTTTTAAAAAACTTTGGTCATTGACGCCTAGAAAAAACTCAACTTTCACTAAATATGCCCTCCTGAAAATATTTAAAAAACTATGATCGTTAACGCCAAGAAAAAAAAATCAAACTTCCACTGAATACGTTCTCATAAAAATAGCTTTGATCATTGATGCCCAGAGAAAAACTTAACTTTCACTAAATACGCCTTCATAAAAATTAAAAAAAAAAACTTTTATCGTTGACGCCTTATAAAAACTCAACTTTCACTAAATACATACCATACCATACCACATACCAATCAGCATAGCGCACCAGGTACGCGTGCTGTAGCAAGAAGACGCTTCCATCTTTCTCGGTCTTGGGCTGCTACTCTCCAATTTCCCAGGTTACAGATCTTCCGGATATCACCATTCACTTGATCTCCCCACCGTGCGCGCGGTTTCTCTTCTGCCTGTTCCGCCAGCTGGTTCAGCGCGGTCAAAAAGCAGTCTGACAGGCTGGCTTTCGTCCATTCGGGCGACATGGCCGGCCCACCTGAGCCTCCCGATCTTCGCCTGGGTGGCGATGGTCGGTTCTTCAAGAAACGCGTGCAGTTCGTGGTTCATGCGTCTTCGCCACACTCCGTCAGACACCTGCACTCTACCCCGAGCAGGGGTAAATAACACGGGAATACCAAATTTTGATATTACTTGAGCAAATAACAGCGAGCAAAATGTGCCCTTGGTTGCCCAGTAATAGATGGTAAAATACCATGAAATCATACCAAAGTCTAGTATATGGAAGGGCACAACAATACCAAACCATGTTATTCCAAGGGTAAAATAATACCTCAAAATAAAACCATTTCAATACCAAGTTGAGGTCTTTTCTGAATTTTTGAACATTGCTTGAATACCAAAACTTGGTATTGCCATGGTTTAATTTTTAGGTATTCCCGCGCCCTTGGAAAATCATATTTTGGTATTCCTGTGGTCTTCCACATACATGATTTTGGTATGATTTGATGGTATTTTACCATCTATTACTGGGCAACCAAGATCACATTTTGGTCGCTGATATTTGCACAAGTAATACCAAAATTTGGTATTTTCATACAATTTTTAGTGCAGCAGTTGCAGTTAGTGAAAAAACGGAAATGATCCATATGCAACAGCCAAATCTACTCACCTGATGATTCCATGTTGTTCTTAGTGATATTCTTCACCACACCGAATGCATTTGTCATTGATGAACGGCCTGTGCATGAAGTTCTTGAAGATTCTGAAAAATAACAAGATTGAAAAATAAGTGTTATTAAAATAAAACTGGATTGAAATTAACCAAAATTCAATAATCTTTCGATTGGCTCGTTTTTCAAAGTATTTGTTTTTTTTTTCAAGTCATTTTAGCGCAAAATTTATTATCTTGTCCAAATTGGTAAAAAAAACCCATAGTTTCAGAGAAAATTGATAAAACACTGTAATACCAAAAGAATACCAAAATGTGCCATCCTGACTTAGAAAATTTTCCACAATTTCAAGTCATTTATGTAGGGGGTATATCAAAAATGTTTAAAATCAAGTTTGAAATTTCCGGTTTTCAATGAAAGTATTCGCTTTGAGACATCATTTTAGTGCAAAATTAATTATTTTGTCAAAATTGGTCAAAATTTTCCCATAGTTTCAGAGGAATTTGATAAAACACTGTAATACCAAAATAATACCAAAATGTGCCATCCTGACTTAGAAAATTTTCAACAATTTCAAGTCATTTCTTTAGGGGGTATATCAAAAATGTTTAATATCAAGTTTGAAATTTCCGGTTTTCAATTAAAGCATTCGCTTTGAGACATTATTTTAGCGCAAAATTAATTATTTTGTCAAAATTGGTCAAAATTTTCCTATAGTTTCAGAGGAATTTGATAAAACACTGTAATACCAAAAGAATACTGTTGGGACACGCTACTGCCCAAACACGAACCTCGAATAGATAAGAGAGAATTTGAATTCGGTTACATTAGTATTACCCGAGCAGGAGTAAATAACACGGGAATACCAAATTTTGGTATTACTTGGGCAAATAACAGCGACCAAAATGTGCCCTTGGTTGCCCAGTAATAGATGGTAAAATACCATGAAATCATACCAAAAGCTGTTGTTATTCCAAAGGTAAAATAATACCACAAAATAAAATCATTTCAATACCAAGTTGAGGTCTTCTGGATTTTTGAACATTGCTTGAATACCAAAACTTGGTATTGTCATGGTTTTAATTTTAGGTATTCCCGCGCCCTTGGAAAATCATATTTTGGTATTCCTGTGGTCTTCCACATACATGATATTGGTTTGATTTCCTGGTATTTTACCATCTATTACTGGGCAACCAAGAGCACATTTTGGTCGCTGTTATTTGCCCAAGTAATACCAAAATTTGCTATTTTCATACCATTGTTAGTGCAGCAGTTGCAGTTAGTGAAAAAAACGTAAATGATCCTTATGCAACAACCAAATCTACTCACCTGATGATTCCATGTTGTTCTTAGTGATATTTTTCACCACACCGAATGCATTTGTCATTGATGAACGGCTGTACTTGAAGTTCTTGAAGCTTCTGAAAAATAACAAGATTGAAAAATAAGTATTATTAAAATGAAACTGGATTGAAATTCACCAAAATTCAATAATCTGTTGATTGGCTCGTTTTTCAAAGTATTTGGTTATCCCAACTTAGAAAAATTTCAACGTTTTTGAAAAAAATATTAATGGGTATATCACAAAAAAAAAAATTTAAATCACTTTTAACATTTTTGGGTTTCAAGTCATTTTAGCGCAAAATTAATTATCTCGTCAAAAATTAAAAAAAATCCATAGTTTCAGAGAAAATTCATGAAACCTTTCAATACCAAAATAATACCAAAATGTGGCATCCTGACTTAGAAATTTTTCCACAATGTCAAGTCATTTCTGTAGGGGGTATATCAAAAATGTTTAAAATCAAGTTTGAAATTTTCGGTTTTCAATGAAAGCATTCGCTTTGAGACATCATTTTAGCGCAAAATTAATTATTTTGTCAAAATTAGTCAAAATTTTCCCATAGTTTCAGAGGAAATTGATAAAACACCTTAATACCAAAATAATACCAAAATGTGCCATCCTGACTTAGAAAATTTTCCAAAATTTCAAGTCATTTCTGTAGGGGGTATATCAAAAATGTTTAAAATCAAGTTTGAAATTTCCGGTTTTCAATGAAAGCATTCGCTTTGAGACATCATTTTAACGCAAAATTAATTATTTTGTCAAAATTGGTCAAAATTTTCCCATAGTTTCAGAGGAATTTGATAAAACACTTTAATACCAAAATAATACCAAAATGTGCCATCCTGACTTAGAAAATTTTCCACAATTTTAAGTCATTTCTGTAGGGGGTATATCAAAAATGTTTAAAATCAAGTTTGAAATTTCCGGTTTTCAATGAAAGCATTCGCTTTGAGACATCATTTTAGCGCAAAATTAATTATTTTGTCAAAATTGGTCAAAATTTTCCCATAGTTTCAGAGGAATTTGGTAAAACACTTTAATACCAAAATAATACCAAAATGTGGTGTTCGACCATTGACAAATTCTGCAATTTTGCAATATCAAAACAATACCTTAAATTGGTATGATACCACATTTTGCTCTTGCATAATCCTTAAGACAAATTTTTAAGGGTCCAGGAATACCAAAATTTGGTATTGATACCAGAGAAAGGTATTATTACGCATTTCCCTTGTTATTTACCCATGCTCGGGGTTATGTAATTTGAGTCCTGGGCCTGGCTGTGTGTGGCTCACTCAAGAAGTGTGAAGCAGTAAATGATGGGTTGCAACTAATTAGCTATGCAGGATTGGTAAACCCGTGCAGGGGTGGTAACCTATCACAGGTGCAAGGAAGCTAGCCATTCAGCTTCTCGAAAGTGAGATAGCTAGAGATAGCTATTTTTAACAACCGCACCACTACACACTCAATCGCGAGAACCTTAGGAAGAAAGCCATTGGAGTCGCCAGCATTGAACACTTTGAAAACTATATAATCGATGAAAAGCATAGAAAGCTCCTATTGGAATCCAACGAACCCTGCTAAATAAACTTACGAAAATGAAGTCTACATTTAGGCGTTTTTAGGAGCGCACGGGAAACAAAATGATTGTAGCCGGATGAATGTCCTATGTCACAAAGGTTTTTGCATAAACATTGGACAGTTATGCAAAAACGGACAGGTCAAAAGAAACCGAAAAGCTACGATATCTTACATATTGAAGGAAACATCGGTAGACAAGCTACTACACTCAAAAAACCTTTCACCACATAGTTGCATGAAAATTCCTGTGGCAGCCAATTTTTGTCCCAAAACAATGTTTTACATGAGTCATGCAACAATCGCTATGCATTCATGTCAACTCTTCTCGATTTTCACGCAGCATACACTCACACAACTAAATGTAACGTGAAATTCATGCCTGAAAATTTGGAGGCGTGGCTTTCAGTCAGCTGCTTGTTGGTTTGCATGATAATCATGCAACACCCGCATGGAAACTGGTATGGAAAAAGTCCATACACCTTTTCATGCAACATTGTGGTGAAATTGTTAGTGTAAGTTGGTATGTTTGGGATGGTGCATGAAATTCCTGTCTGAAAATTTCTAGCTGGGCGTGCAAGTCTCCAGCCGGCCAGTTTGCTGCTGATTCTCATCAACTGAACATGGTTTCGGTTTTTTCTCGTAAAATTTGGAACTCTAATCGTTTCCCGAATCTGCTTGCGGTATTTTTTTCGGAGTAAAATATTAGCGTAAAATAGTAAGTATTAGTTTCATCATTTTGTCAAAAAAATTGATTAATTTTATGTGCCTTTTTTCTAGGCCACTGAACCAGCAGTTCCATCGGTGCCTTATAATGGCAGTTTTAATCTTAGCAGGATGCGGGCAAAGCCTAAAAGGTCCAGGTCACCAAGGTTACCAGGGAGCCAACGATGCAGGGGAGTAGGCGACGAAGGCGTCGGTCCTGTACGACAGCAGGTTAAGACACTCCGCGAGCAGCTAACGATACGCCGGAACCATGGGTGCGTCCTGAATTTCCAGACAAGTAAAACGAGTGTATTGTGTAGAGTGTTGTTTTGTTATTGAGATTGTCGTGCTAGTGTGGTTGTGTATAAGTGAATAAAAATGTAAAAGAACAACTCAATTATTTCATTCAAAATTAATCATCAATAACAAAAAAAAGAAGAAAACAATGCCCCACCCCCAACCTCCCGCACTGTAAAAGTCATTAGAAAATCATATGATATTTGCATTCCAATCAGGCAGAGCTTGCGTGAATTTACTGCAACCGTAACGTGACTGTTCCGTCCGGAAAGAGTTTAGCGTGCACTCGAGCGTTCCTGAAGGGAGCGCTAACCAAAACAAACCACACACACAAAGTGGAGGGAAAACGGCGCGTGCAACGACAAGGAAAAGTACCGCTAGTTTGCTCCACACCACGACGTCAGCAGCATTCTTGCTCCACCTCCCGTCCGAGAAGGAGGCGTACGACACGCGAGGACAAGTTTCGCCCAACCTCGACGCGATCCGACGCGAACCCCGAACCGGCTTCCGAGGAAGTAACCCCGCGACCGCGCAACCTTTGTAGATCGACCCAGTAGAGAAATACAGATAAGTTAAGTATTGTTTAGAAGAGTTGCCCTGCTTTCGCCTAAGTTTGGTCCGATCGCAAATCCGATTTCCGCCTCCGAAAATTGGTTCCTCCGTTGTCCACCAAGGGTGACCGCACCTGAGAGTCCGCCGTCGCCAAAATTACAGTCCACACGCTCCGTAGCTCGGTCCCGACCGAACATATGGTCCTACCGACCCGGATTGGACTTTCGTGTGCGCGCCTCCCCGGGGACATCCGGAAGGAAAGTTCCGACAAAGTGCGCAAAAGAACTGTTCCGGAAGTGAGATTTTTGAGCGGTGCCGAACCGAAGTAGCGCGAATCTTTTGCTGCGAGCCGTGAAAGATTTGACGAGTGAAAAGATGCAGAAGAATGACCCCAGAAAGAAGAAGATTCCTGCTGAAGCAGAAAAGTGCGAAAAAAAGTGAAACAAACCCGTCGTCTGTGAAGGCAAACATCCCTCTCGCGGAAACCACATTCCGCTGCCAACGCTGTAGGCGAGCTGCAGCGTTCCGCATCGATTCTGTTGCCCTTTGATTCCCCATTTCACCATGTGGAAGGCAATGTTTACGATGAAGCTGGAGGATGCGTTCCAACAGCGAGTACATGCCATGCAAAAGATCGCGAATCTCCGGGATGTCGTCCTCGATCTGCAGAATCCGACGCTAGCGCAGCTGACAAAGCTGCGTAAAACCCTTTGGGCATTGTACGACGAGTACGGCCGAGCACACAGCTGCATCGTCGGCAATGTTCCGGATGACAACCTCGCCCAGCAAGAAGTGGAATACGACGCCTTCGACCAACTCTTCGATGCAGTCAGCGTGCCATTGGAGGAGAAGTTCATTGCGCTGACGAACGCCAACCCGAAAACGAGTGTAATGGACTACGTTGCACACCAGCAGAAGCTCTGGACGATGTCAACGCCGACGATCTACGAGAGCAACTACTGGGACACCCCGATGATGGCCTGTGAGTCCACCCATCCGGAGCTCTCAGGACAAACCGCCAACTCGAACCTACGATCCAGGCCCGAAAACCTGGACACGGAAGTGATTTTGCGAAATCACTCTCCGTCGACGAGCTACACGAGCTCACCACCCGAAACCCGGTCCAGGTCCCAAACCCTGGAAGCGGATACGGCTTTGCGAAGTCGTATGCCGCCAAAGATCGATCCAATCCGCCCATCCAAGCCCACATCCGCGAGCGATGTCTTGGACACCGAAGTGGTCATGCGTGACCAGCTTCAACCGGCAACCGATGCCAATCCGACGGACCTCCCAGTGTCCGCAATCTCCAGCGAAGAAACCGAAACCAGTGTCAAATGCGTGCCTCTCGAACCGGCACAAGGAAACCCCAACGAATCCGGAACCGGTCGTGTCCTCCCGGACGACGGTACCCACATGACTGGTGCGCCAACTCCCGACAGTGTCCTGAACCACGAAGCAAGTCTGATCGCAACAGACAACGGCATCGAACCACAAGTCGAAACCGACGAGAGAAGGGAACTCGCAATGCCGACGGTGACAACGCTCCTCAACACTGACCGCTGCTCAGAGGACAGCGGATCCCGACCCGAAGCCGAGAAGATGTCAACAGTGCTGCCAAGCTTTCCCGAACCCAACCTGTTCAACTCCAAACGTTCGCTCACGGACGGTGACGCACGAACAAAAGAACGCGAGCCGCTACCAGCGGTGAACCTCCGGAACGAAAAGGTGAATTCTCTCCGTGTCGAGCACGGCAGCCCCCTGACGACCATCCAACGGGACGCTGTAACCCTCCAGACCAGAGCAGAGCTAAATCCGCCGCTGCCAACCGCTGCGAAAGCGCCCGATAAACGAAGCCTAGCGATAGCCTGTCCCAACCCGCCGCTCAACGACACCCACGGAACCCGGAAGAAGCACGCTGTCAACAAACCCGCAAAGCCCAGTTCACGAAAGACGGACGGCGTTTCTCCAAAGTTCCCGGACCCGTTACACCCAGTGCTTTGCCGAGGCACACCACACGAACAACGACCCACCAGCTCGACTTCTGGTGATCTGCGAGACACAGGAGCTCCGGAACCCAATCGCGTGAACGTGACACACCAACACCACGAAGAGAAACCTCCACAGAAACGAAAGTCCGAGACCGAGCAACTGACGAAGACGTGCGTGCGGTCTGAACGCAAAGGTGGTTCCAAGCACGCCCTCAAACGGCTTCAGCATCGAGCAGCACCGAAGAAGAGCACCCCAACAAGCGAAGCGCTCAACCATCGACCACTCCTGAATGAACCACCCGGCCTGCCGCAGAAACGGCGCACTATCGCCGCAGTTTTCTGGACCTGCCTGAAGCTTAACCGAACAAACGGCAGTCTCTGCTGCTCCAAGCTAACATCCAACTTGAAAGCCACCATCGTCGAGTCCAGAACGAAGCCCAAAACCCCACGAAGCAGATCACTTTGGACAACTTCAAGCACCACCGCTGCCGCACTTGTGAGTATGCTCCCAATTTTGCTTGCTTTTTGCCACAACATACACGCCAAGTACTACGAGAACGACTTCGTCGGTCGTGAAACCAGTTTCCCGAAGAACGGCCGTGGGCCGTGCGAACAGATCGTCGCTCCGAAAGTCCGTCAAGGTCAACCGACGCGGTGTGAGCAGCCAAAAGGTTCGCCTACTACGATTGCTTGAAGGCTGGCAGCGGAGCAAGATTCCGAGCAACCCGCCGTACAGTTACTCCACAGTGCGGATGTCCCGAAGTTGCAATCGGCGCTACGATGACGATCCTAACTACGCACGAGGATGGCACCCCCGCAAACCGATTATCAAAGACGTTAGTGGACGAAGCCTGATGAACGATTCCGAACCAGCCCATCGAAAGTGCTCCGTTGGCGAACGCACGCTGGAGAACAAAAAGCGGCCAACCGCTCAACACGATGACCACACCAAGCTGTTCCACCGAGACTATCGCCACTGGATCAAACAAGCCTGCACGGTTGGTGGCGAGTTACCGCAGTGCGTCCTGCCCGATAATGGTTCCACACGCATCACTCCATCGACCACAATGAACTCCCAGACCTGCCAATGCGACTACAGCAGATTGCCTGGGACCACCGAAGGTCCGCCCGAAGCAGCTGGAAATGCTCAAACCATGCCTTCACGATGGAGACCGCCCACGAAGAACTTCGATCCGCTACTTCTTCCCGTTGCTACGCATCTGATCAACAACTCAACACTCCGTTTCGACATCATCAACGCCAACCTGATCAGCAAAAATGTTGAATCGATGCTTCAACGGGGGGAGTATGTTCCGTCCGGAATGAGTTTAGCGTGTACTCGAGCGTTCCTGAAGGGAGCGCAAACCAAAACAAAACAACACAAGCAAAGTGGAGGGAAAACGGCGCGTGCAACGACGAGGAAAAGTACCGCTAGTTTGCTCCACACCACGACGTCAGCAGCATTCTTGCTCCACCTCCCGTCCGAGAAGGAGGCGTACGACACGCGAGGACAAGTTTCGCCCAACCTCGACGCGATCCGACGCGAACCCCGAACCGGCTTCCGAGGAAGTAACCCCGCGACCGCGCAACCTTTGTAGATCGACCCAGTAGAGAAATACAGATAAGTTAAGTATTGTTTAGAAGAGTTGCCCTGCTTTCGCCTAAGTTTGGTCCGATCGCAAATCCGATTTCCGCCTCCGAAAATTGGTTCCTCCGTTGTCCACCAAGGGTGACCGCACCTGAGAGTCCGCCGTCGCCAAAATTACAGTCCACACGCTCCGTAGTTCGGTCCCGACCGAACAGTGACATTCTTGTGATGTCGGGTATGACTGTATTGGTATATTTGAAAATGCATACAGCCTAGCCACCAGAGGTTCACGTAGATTTGGCATGAACATCCATATGGAAAATAACCACATATATTTTCATGCAACATTGTGGTGAACATTATTTTGAGTGTACAACAATGTTTGAAGAGGTTGCATGAAATTCCTGTCTGCAAATTTCAAACCGGGCGAGCAGTCTGAGGACGATCAGTCGGCTGCTGATTCTCTTGAAGTGAACATCGTTTAATTTTTTGTCGGTTCAGCTGGTTATTTTCTGACATTCCTCGTCGCGCTGTTTCAGCCATATTAACAGTTCGATGGTTAGTATTTTTGTAATCATGTTGTATTTTTTTAAATTAAATTTCAATTGTCTTATTTCTAGACCCTAAGGCCAATTGAAACATAAATCCGGAGGTGCGCAAGGCCCAGCAAAACCAGGCCATCAAACGTCGCAAAATGGAGACAAGTAAGCTGAGAAAGGCGCTGGCAGGAACCAACAGAAAATTAAGGCTGCTAAAGTGCTTCAGCATACCGGCCCGCACACCGTTAGCGAAAATCCGGATACGTGAATCAAATTCAACAAAAATAGGAGAAATCCACCCAACTTAAACCCTTCACCCGGAAAGCAGCTAAATTGGTAGTGAATTGTGATTAATAGTGTTTTATGAACTGTGATTAATATTGTCCCGCCCGTGTGGATCAATCGGACCGCGCACTGGACTCCAATCCAGAGGTCGCCGGTTCGAATCCCGCGGCGGGCGCTCTAAAATTCTTTGTGTAAATATGGGTATTCGGCGCCGTCGCTCCGTGCCATACTTTCATACACTTAGGAGCCCAGGGCGGCGAAGTCCTTGTAGATAAAAAAGAAGACACTAGTGGTTGGTACTAGCAATGGTGGCCGACAGCTATAAAGTCAACTTCGTTTTTTCGATTAATATTGTGGTTTAAAGATCGAAAAATCAAATCTTTTGACAATAAAAAGTTCAAAGACTTGTGTATTATAATTTTTTTATCTGAAAAAGAATAATAAAAATAAAGAAATAACCCACTAAAATGCCATTTAAGGTTCAGGTGAGTTTGACATTCAGGTCATGTGAATATTGCATGGAAAGCCATGCTTATTTCACGAGAAATTCATGCAAACCTTGCATGATGCGGTAGTGAATAACCATCGAGGGTCTGTGCACTGAGATTCAGTTCCCACATGACGTTCATGTCACTGTTGCATGAAATGCCAAATGGAAAAAAATCACGTATATTTTCATGCAACATTGTGGTGAAAACTATTTTGAGTGTAAACACAGCTGACTGTAAGCCACGCTTTAAAATTTTTCAGGCATAAATTTCACGTAGCGTTTAATTGCGTGAGTGCAGGCTATGTGAGAATCAATTTGGGATGACGTGAATTCACTGTGATAGTTGCATGACTCCTGTAAAACGTTGTTCTGAACCAAAAATGGACTGCCACTGGAATTTTCATGCAACTCTGTGGTGAAAGGTTTTTTGAGTGTAATATCCTATCAGCACAAGCGATCATACGCTTCAACGATCTAGTGATGTTTCCCTTATCAACAGCATGCATGAATGCGCTGAAAAGATAAAACATCAAGATCATCAAAACTAGAGCTGCTGTAGATAGGTAACAGTCATTGGCCACCAACGGCGCCCGCCATGTCAGTTTGTAGATCTCGGGGGGATTGGGACGGGAATGTTAGTTAGCACAGGCTGCTACCAAGGGTGGGTTCTATACGATATCCAAACCCCGGCGTGTGCCGGAAACCATACTGGAACGATTTAGTGCCTTCGACTAAGTGCAAGTATTATACTTGATTTAACATATTTTCACAATGGAATGATTTAGTGCCATCGACTAAGTGCAAGTATTGGGCTGAAAATGATATTTTCTTAAAATTCAAACTTGATTCAACATATTTTCACACTGGAACGATTTAGTGCCTTCGACTAGGTGCAAGTTTCGGGCTGAAAATTATATTTTCTTGAAATTCAAACTTGATTCAACATATTTTCTTACTGGAATAATTAAGTGTCGACAAAGTGCAAGTATCGGGCAAAAAATGATATGTGTGTGTGTGTGTGTGTGTGTGTGTGTGTGTGTGTGTGTGTGTGTGTGTGTGTGTGTGTGGTCCAATCCAATACCCGCTAACCGGTAGCGATATTATGGGAAAGTATAATTTGTATCAGACTTTGTATATGCCGAATGCTGATACAGCTTATCAGGGCTGAGCAGTACGATTTTGAATAAGTTAGTCGCTGTTGGCGGGTTTTTTTTTTAAATTTATATTTATTTTGATTTTCTCTTCCATGTACATTCATTCAGTTAAAATATTATTGAGTGTCCAATCACAATCGATGACTTTTCACCTCAATTTTAAATACTAGCAACTTTCATTTATTCATGAAATATTGTAGCTTTCGCTATTCAGTGATTTCAAATGTAGGAGGTCCTACATGTACAAAAGGGAAAAGGGATACCTTAAAACTAACTTATAAACTATATAAAGAGCGGATCAATGCAGCTGAAGACTGCAATGATTTTTGTCGAAATGCATCAATTATCTTATTGGACATAACGTCTAAAGTGTCAACTTCGGCTAATTGATGAAGTTCACTGGAGCTGAACCAGGGAGGAAGTTTCAGAATCATTTTCAGAATTTTGTTCTGAATCCTCTGAAGTTTTTTCTTCCTGGTTAAGCAACAGCTTGTCCAGATCGGCACAGCATAAAGCATGGCAGGTCTGAAAATTTGTTTATAAATTAACAGTTTATTCTTGAGACAAAGTCTAGAATTCCTGTTTATAAGTGGATACAAACATTTAATATATTTGTTACATTTAACCTGGATACTTTCAATGTGATCCTTGTAAGTAAGGTTTTTGTCAAAAGCAAGTCCAAGATATTTCACTTGATCCTCCCACTTTAAATTTACCTCATTCATCTTTATAATGTGATGACTTTTTGGTTTAAGAAAATCAGCCCTTGGTTTGTGAGGGAAAATAATAAGTTGAGTTTTTGCAGCATTTGGAGTAATTTTCCATTCTTTCAAATAAGAATTGAAAATCAAAATCAAATTATTCGCTCTACAGCATTGCCTTGGCGTTCTCGATTGCGAGATTCCTACTCGAAACTAGGTGTTCGAAGGCTTGATTGTTGAGGCAATTGCAAACCTCTTTTTACACCTTAGCTTCCATCCACCCCGCCCAAGTAACCGCGGGACTGTATAAGGTAACTTTAAATCCCCTCTATATCAACATATAAAGTTTGTCTATAGAGTCTTGAAACTTTATATTCACTTTATACGCATGGAGGTAAAATTGAGTAGATATACAGTTATACAGCGGTAAAACGTCAAAATACTACTTTACCGACAGAACAAAAATAGAAAAATCAAAAAGCTTTGCGCAGCTCTTTCTCTCTCTTGGGAGAGTGCTTTTACGCTGGGATGATGATTTTGAAAGTTTGTTTGTTTTTTTGCTGTGTTGCTTTGCTTTCGAGATTCTAAACTGCGTGTACTGAGATGTTTCATCTAGATGCCCTCCGCCAACCGTCTCGTCCGTCCTGAAATATGTTTATTCAGATGATTTTTGCCGACTAAGTCTTCCTAGAGGAACAACTTCAAGAAAAACTGAAACACTTGCCAGATTAAAACAGAGCATTTATTTATGTTTATACTAATAGCACTAAAAAAAATCACAAAATTCTTTGACGAACAGGACAGAGCACGGTGCGTCGACTGAGCACCTGGTCCCGGGCTCTTGGTGCGGTTTCCGCCGGTGGCACGCAGCGTGATTCCGAGCGATTTGCACTTATCGGCGACGTTCGAGCAGCCAACAAAGCGGCGTAGGGCGGAGCCTCGTCACGATCGGCCTTGGCGTTCATGTTGCCGGTGACGCGCGAGGTTGTTTCTTTGCCCGAAAGATCCGTGACGTGGTCGAAAGTGTCGTTGAAGCTGGCGTAGAGCGAAAACTCCTCCTTTCTAGTTTTGTTTTTGCAGGAAGCCATCGTAACTAGAAAATTGTATCTTGCGACGATAAGGAGCTGTTCTGGAAAAAAGAATAGTTTAATACTAAGCCCAGTTAAACTAAGTATAATTGACTCACATTTTTATAGACGCTGAACCGTGCGCCGAACGATTTTACCTGCAGCAAACATAAACATACCACGAAATACTGCCAAACTTTTATTGCCCTCACTAGTGTTAAGTTAGTGTTTTGAAACATTTTAAGAAATGTCAAAATGTGATATAACATTAAAAGCTTACTCTACAGTGATATATAAAGCTTACCATTAATACTTTGAAACATTGTTGTGCTAAATGCTTCGAAACTTTAATTGGCTGTTCTATATGTCATTATACGGTAGGTAATAATGTTTCAAGCTACAAATGTTTCGAAACATTTGGAAAGACTATTTAAAGTGTCATAGCATCGGGAATGTTTATTTAGAGTGAATTTAGAGTTTTGATTTAGTGCTTGTGGTTACTTGGGCGGGATTTGAACTGACGACCTTTGGATTGTTAGTCCAACTGCCTACCAGCGACTCCACCGAGGCAGGACCCAGGGAGACGACTCCTACACCTGGACTGAGCTAACGACCTAACTTTTTAGATTAGTCCGGGGCCAACATTTACTTCCCGTCCGACGGAAGGCGTGATCAGACAAATCTCGTCTCGAAAAATGCCACCGGGACCGTCTGGGATCGAACCCAGGCCGACTGGGTGAGAGGCAATCACGCTAACCCCTACACCACGGTCCCGGTCGAATTGAAAATATCCAAGCTTTTTTGTAATCTTCTTGTGATGACACGAAGGCTTCTACCTTTGGCGGAGATGCTTGTATCATCAGCAAAAAGTGATTTCTGACATCCTGGGGGCAAATCAGGCAAGTCAGAAGTAAAAATATTGTATAAAATTGGACCCAAAATGCTTCCTTGAGGGACGCCGGCACGTACAGGTAGTTGATCAGATTTGCTGTTCTGATAACATACCTGCAGAGTACGATCCGTCAAATAATTTTGAATAATTTTCACGATATAAATCGGAAAATTAAACCTTTTTAATTTCGCAATCAAACCTTTATGCCAAACACTGTCAAATGCTTTTTCTATGTCTAGAAGAGCAGCCCTCAGATTTGTTGCTTCGAATTAAATTTGAAACTCTCAACAACTGATGAGTAGTTGAATGCCCAAGGCGAAATCCAAACTGCTCATCAGCGAAAATTGAATTTTCATTAATGTGTCTCATCATTCTATTAAGAATTATTCTTTCGAATAATTTACTAATAGATGAAAGCAAAATAATGGGCCGATAGCTTGAGGCTTCAGCAGGATTTTTATCCGGTTTCAAAATCGGAACTACTTTGGCATTTTTCCAACTACTGGGAAAATATGCCAAATCAAAACATTTGTTGCAAATTTTGACCAAGCTACTTAAAGTTGCTTCAGGTAATTTTTTAATTAAAATGTAAAAAAAGCCATCCTCACCAGGGGCTTTCATATTTTTAATTTTTTTGATAAAAGATTTTATTTCATTCAGATCCGTATTCAAAACATCATCTGATGAAAACTGTTGTTCAACAATATTCTGAAATTCTATTGAAATTTGATTTTCAATAGGACTCAGAACATTTAAGTTGAAATTATGAGCACTCTCAAACTGCTGAGCAAGTTTTTGAGCTTTCTCCCCATTAGTTAATAGAATATTATCACCATCTCTTAAAGAAGGGATTGGTTTTTGAGGTTTCTTAAGAACCTTTGAAAGTTTCCAAAAAGGTTTGGAATAAGGTTTAATTTGTTTGACATCTCTTGCGAACTTTTCATTTCGCAGGAGAGTGAATCTGTGGTCAATAACCTTTTGCAAATCTTTTTGAATTTGCTTCAGTGCAGGATCACGAGAACGTTGATACTGTCTTCGACGAACATTTTTCAGACGAATCAGAAGCTGAAGATCGTCATCAATAATGGGAGAATCAAATTTGACTTGGACTTTAGGAATAGCAATATTCCTAGCATCCAAAATTGCATTAGTTAAAGATTCCAAGGCTGAATCAATATCAGCTTTGGTTTCTAAAACAAAATCATGATTTAAATTGTTCTCAATATGATGCTGATACCTGTCCCAATTAGCTTTGTGGTAATTAAACACAGAACTATTGGGTCTGGTAACTGCTTCATGAGAAAGTGAAAAAGTTACTGGAAGGTGATCAGAATCAAAATCAGCATGAGTCACTAAAGGACCACAATACTGACTTTGATTTGTCAAAACCAAATCAATTGTTGATGGATTTCTAACAGAAGAAAAGCAAGTTGGCCCATTCGGGTATAAAACCGAATAAAGACCAGAAGTGCAATCTCTGAATAGAATTTTACCATTGGAATTTACTTTTGAATTATTCCAAGATTGGTGTTTGGCATTAAAATCACCGATGATCAAAAATCGAGATCTATGCCGAGTAAGTTTATTCAAATCCCCTTTGAAATAATTTTTATTTTCCCCAGTGCATTGGAAAGGCAAATATGTAGCAGCAATCATAATTTTCCCAAAAGAAGTTTCCAGTTCAATGCCCAAACTTTCAATAACTTTTAACTTAAAGTCACGTAACGTGCTATAAGTCATACTACGGTGGATAACTATTGCAACTCCACCGCCATTTCGATTCATTCTGTTATTGGTTATAACTTTATAATCTGGATCACTTTTCAAATAAGTGCCAGTTTTTAAAAATGTTTCGGTTATAACAGCAACATGCACGTTATGAACTCGTAAAAAGTTGAAAAAATCATTTTCTTTCGCTTTTAAAGAGCGAGCATTAAAATTCATAATATTGATGGAATTACTTAGATCCATGATTAAACTTCAGGGTAAGAACAACATCATTCGCAAATTTTAATCCAATCTGGATAGCTTCCATCATGGATGTAGCATTACTCATTGTTTGAATCAAACCAAACAGTGAGTTTTGCAAAAAAGTCATTTTTTCAAACGTAACATCGCCGAGATCAGAAGATCCCAAAGTGTTGCCAGCAGAAAAATTTTCAAATGAAATTTGAGGTACCTGCCCAATTTGAAAATTGGTAGAGGATTTAAAATTCGTGGATGAACCCGAACCCGAAACGACGTTGGCATAAGAAATGCCATTGCTGTTACCTAACTTTTCCACGGTAGGGGTATTGTTCGAGTGAGACAGCACGAACGTTTGATTTAAAGATGCAGGTACAACCTGACTTTGAGAAAATTTCGGTTTGGATTTCGGCTGATGCTTAGCACGAGAATCCAAAACCTTTTTTTCTGATGGGGCAATCCCAGAAATTTGATTTGTGATTTCCACCACAATTTGCACATTTAAATTGGGTGACTTCTTTCACGGGACAATTGTCCTTGTCGTGAGAAGAATCCCCGCAAACCATGCATTTTGGAACCATGGCGCAATGATCAGTACCGTGACCGAATGCCTGGCAACGCCGGCACTGGGTCAGATTCTGGCCATTACCGCCATGTTTCTTAAAATGCTCCCACTTTACCCGTACATGGAACAAAAACTGTACTTTATCCAAAAGTTTCAAATTGTTGATTTCATTTCTGTTGAAATGAATCAGATAAAATTGTGAAGTCAAACCAAAGCGAGAAATATTCCCGTTTGATTTTTTCTTCATTGGTATTACTTGGGATGGGACAAAGCCAAGCAACACCTTAAGTTCGTTTTTGATCTCATCCACCAACAAGTCGTTGGAGAGACCTTTCAGGACCGCCTTGAATGGACGAGCATTCTTGGTCTCATACGTGTAGAAATTTTGTTTGTGGGTTTTCAAATAACCAACAAAAGTTTGGTGATCTTGTAAAGATTCCGTCAACAAGCGACATTCTCCTCTTCGACCAAGCTGGAACGAAACCTTCAAATTGCAAGTTTCCTTGCAATTCTTCAGTTGCGTTCGGAAGCTGGCCAAATCGGAGACAGAAGTCACTACAATTGGCGGAGCCTTTACTCGTTTCTCGACGGCAGAAGGCTCAGTACGAGGAGAAGGATCCTTGTCAACAGTTTCGGATAAAACACCGAAACTGTTATTTTATTTGTTATTTTTGGGTACACAAAAAATAACAACTATGTTGGGTAATTCTTGGCTTGCAACACAATTCAGCTCCCTGTAGCATACTTTTGATTTGCAACTTTTAAACCGGTTCTATTCGACTGTAATTATTTGTACCTCTATTTTCTTAAAACTACCTACAAAACACTACAGCTAACTTTTCCTTAAACCACACGTCAACAATGAGAAATTGAACAAATCCGAGTAACCGGATATTTTCTCGGGTTTCAAAAAGACAGAAATATGTTATCCGTCTTGTCCTAAATCCTTAAACACTCAAACGCTCGGGTAGTCATTTGACCCCTATTTTTTTTTCTTAAAAATCTCATAACTTTTGATAGCATTGACCAAATTGGATGCTTCCGGTTGCAAAAGATCCAGATTTGTCTATATTTTGAACTGTCAGATGGGGGACAAATATGGTCCACTTTTACCGGAGATATTCCGGATTCCGTTGGGGTACCTCGGCCCTCCTATTTGGGGTTTTGGTCAATAGAACAAAAACCATTGCACAGAACAATGCCGGAAATGATGCAAAACTTCAAGGCATCAAGTCTCCTACACAACCCTTTAAACAGAATTAAGTTTCATTGAAAAGACTGAGGAATTGCAAATTCCATAAAAAATCATTTTGACCCAATTTCATCCCTACTGACGGAAAGTTTTTTTTAATGATTTGGCATTAAATAGCCACTCCAGCCGCAATAAATTTAATCATAGCAGCGAAAAAAAATGTTTATTTCAAAAACAGACCAGACTCTGATAAACCATAACACCGGTCATTGTATGCTAGCGATGCATAAAACCCAACAACGTAGCAGCATCTACGAACCATCAAAACGGAGCACGTTGAAGAGCACTGCTAGTTAATTCAAACAAACGCGGCAGCGTTTCGCGGCGCAACTTGGCAAATTTTCAAAATGCAAAGTTTCTCTTGGGCCCTGCTGAGGGCGCCAAATTGTTTAAGGAGGGCAACCATTTTGTTAAAGAACTTGTTAGTCGACGACTAACCTCGACTAACCTACAGCTCAGCCCTGGAACGCTTGCCTCACACCGTTTGCGGAACGTCCGAGGGTAATTTCACTCAGCAATCAGCTTGCCACTCATGGACGACATCCTCAAAAATGTACGGACCCATGAAGGTCCCTGAAGTTTCCAAAAAAATAAATAATTAGATAAAACAAGTACCTAGGTAATTCTACGATTTACCCTACCTCGTATCTATGGCGGGAAATATCACGGGTTTATATGGGAAGCGGGTTCGACGTCTGATGAACGTGCCACGATTCGGAAGTGACGATTATCGTGGCTAATCTTCTCCGTCGGCCTACAGGATGTATCATCAACAGAATCACGTCCCAACTGTCCGTGTTGCGTAGAAAAGCAGGTGTTACGGGTGTTGCAGACGTTGCATTCGGAGCAGCGGTTGGAACAGGTGCCACCACCACTTCCCGTACTGTGTCCAGCGCGACGGGGCCAGCCGAAATGACACACGTTTCACTCGACAACACAACGACATAGTAATTCGCGGATTAATTTCTCCTATAATTTGCTGAAATATATGTTATAATCATTATTACCGTTTAACAAACGCCATCTCATTTGATAAAACTGCTGGCCTTACGTTTCAACCGGCTTGTCGCCTTCCGGCGCCACGGGCAGCTTCCACCACGAAGACGGGACAAATTGACCTTCAGCGTTCTGCTCGATCGCTCCACTCCGAGAACCCAGAGTGTAGTATTCTTGCGTTATTCTTCTCCAGCCAGCTTCCAGGGGATGATAACAACTCCGATAAAACCGCTGAAGCGAGCTCTTGACTAGAGTTGGTTAGAAAAAAGGTTTGATTAAATTTTGCACGAAAAAACTTCAAACAAAAGGTGGCTTTACCTAAGTGCGGCGGATTCCAGCTGAATGTTTTGGCTCGAGTCGAAACCAAGTCCAAAATTGCCACTGGCACGCGGAATCTCCGACGTACACGATCGACGCTCCATCCGATATAAATAATCAGCCATTGACAGAATCCATTGAGAGAATCAAACCGAAAGTAAACAATGCACTCTGAAATAAAAGTAGGCCAAATCCGTCTAAAACTCCAACCAGTTTGGGTGTTAATAATAAGTTTATCTTCAGTTTAACCCTTTAGTAGACTCATCAAATGACTACTTAATCCGCAACGTGCAGAGAGAAATTTTGTGACGTTTCGTTTTTTTTTTTTGCTATTGCTAGTTAAATGAAATCCTTTTTTTCACGTAATTTTTCTACTTTCCTGTGTGATCCTAAAATGTCTAAATTTGTGATTTTCGGATTCCCGCGCCTTTCGAATTGATGTTCCCCACCAGCAGTCCCTATCCGGATCCGGTTCAAACGACGGCGGCAGCACCGCTACCTCCACCAACATCATTGTAAGATCTGTTCGCCGGAACAGATCTTGTAATCATCAGTCAACCTTAGGCACCGATTTCATGGAGAATTTGTGCGGCTTGTGCTCGAACAGCTGTTCGATTTGGTCGAAAACACACATCCAGTTTGATTTCTCCGAAAAAGCAACAAGTTTAACAACGCCAACTCCTTCCCCCCCGGCTGGCCGGATCAAAAACAACTCTAGCCGTGGTCTTTGTTGTTACGTTCTGGAGTGTTCCAGCCAGGAATCGCAGATTACTATGCAAGTGGAAGCGTTGCAGTGGTTTTCTGTCGGAGAAGCAAAAGGTATCCGGTAATTTAATACAGATATGATTTAGTTTTCAAGTAGGAAAGATAACTAAATATTTTAGTGTCGCCTCGCCAAGTTGCCTGGTGTGTCCGGCTTGTTCGCCGCGAAAACGATCACGTCCCGGCCCGTGAGCTGCCCCCGAAACCCCGATCCCGAAGTGCCCCCCCATCAAAGAATATTTACCTATTACGATGCAGATTCTTGAAGATCATGACAACGCACTTGATTACTTGTAGCATCTTTACCGCCAACTAAATGCCAAAGACATCTTTCGATCAAATCCGATTGGTCTTAAAACGTAAACAAACTATCCGGCGAGAACTAGCGCTGAACCAAACAATCGACTAAACGACACAACAATTAAATTGCTTTTGTTTTCGCTAGCTGTCATTAGCAACAACAAACAACATTTGAAATTTACAGTATTTCAACATTACATGTTCAACTTTTCGATTGATTTTGTCTTTTACATGCTTTTCATCAATTCAAATTTGACAGTTTCTCTCAAAAATAAAATTGATTGCATCAAATTTAGCATTACGTCGGATTTCAGTTTACATGATGGCCTTTTAAATGATCTTCAGCACTATACATAAGATCTCAAAATTAAATGATGGTGTTTTACATACGATTTATCGTTTACATTACGTGTGATTTTACACTTTTTTTTCTGTGCAATGCTAATGCTTTCGAAAAATTTACATAAATAATGTTATTTGTTGACAAATCACCATAAATCCAGTCACCCAACTCCAAATAGGCATCCTTGACTGATTAAAAAAATAATTTGGATTGAATATAAAGTTTACTAACTACTTAGTATAAAAGTTTATATAACTCTGGAAATTCTATATAAAACTTATCTTAACTTAATTTTGAAATCTTCTAATTCAACTAAATGTCAATATATTACCATAGAATTGCAAAATAAACATTTGGGAGTGGGTATAACACCGTTTTGGGGGTCTTTGTATCGCTAGAATAGATTTTTCGTTGGAATTTCGTACCAACCCGGAATTACGTCGTCGGAAAATCCGCCGGCATCCGAACCGGTCCACAATTCACAAGTCAACCTATGTGGAATCGGAAAGGGCATAAAATTTCCGATCTGTTGATACCCAAACATCTAGGTTTTCTTTAAAACCTACGTTTTTAAATACCTGGGCAAAAAGTAAGTTTGATCCACGAGAACAAAAATTACGAAATTCCATACTTTTTTGGCAGGTTGCTCAAACGAAACCATAACAACGTTTTTGCTTAGGTATTTAAAAACGTGGGTTTTATAGAAAACCTGGATGTATGGGTATCAAAAGATCGGAAATTTTATGCCCTTTCTGATGCCACATAGGTTGACTGGTGAATTGTGGACCGGTTCAGATGCCGGCGGATTTTCCGACGACGTAATTCCGGGTTGGTAGGAAATTCCAACGAAAAATCTATTCTATCGATACAAATACCCCCAAAACGGTGTTATACCCACTCCAAAATGTTTATTTAGCAATTCTACACAGAAAAAAATATGTGAATTTACTCGACACGGAAAAAATGAATCACATGTAAACTCAGTTGATGTAAACTTGAGATTCGACGTAAACGGTTGAATCACATGTAAAATCATGTTTTTACGTATAATTTGTTGCAAATTTACATCGAATTGCATTTAAATTTAAATGTTTAATGACGTGCAAAAGTGTTACATCATAAATGATGTAACATTCGAAAATATTTTTTTGTGTGTATGGTAATATATTGACATTTAGTTGGGAAGTTGGCAGCCCTGCCATCGAGAGCAGAGGCTGGTGGTGTGCGGTCCGCGGAATTTGAATTATTTAGTCGGTAGTTTTTATAGTAAATCGCATGAAAAGTAGTGAAAAGATTATACAATGTGTAGATTTCATGTGGAAAGTGAAGATTTCCTGCAATTTTGGGAATTTGGACAGTTTTTTGCGATTTTTGTTTTCTACACCGCTTGGTCAAGGGTTTGACAGTTCATCGCGGCGGCTTCGCTCTTGCAGTAGTATTAGTGTGATGTGGGCTAGCTCGTTCTAAGGGTGGTATTCAACTAGTTAAAAAATCAAATAGTGCGAAAGAAATAAAAGCAGTTTGCCAAGGAATATTTTCGGAAATGTCATCAAGCAGCGCTCAAGCGGCCTAAATATGGGACAACTCCCGGGTGCTTAGGACTACCAGAAATCAGAAACTTGGTGAGATCTATCCAAACTGAAATTTTCACATTTTGCCTACTTTTCAACAATCATTAAATACGCGCTGATCCCTGTTTTGCCTGATGGGATTGGAAGTTTAAAGATAGGTCGAGGACCCGTCTGGTTCTTGTACTATGTTTAGGCGGGGCCAGACAATGCCCAATGACCTCGGAATTGGGCCGCTAGGATCTCTGCCATTCTGAAATGGGTCATTGGAAGCAGCGCGAGGGCTGTCACCACCTAATACCCGGGACTGAGATAAGCTGTATCAGCTCAACCCAAGTCTGATACAAACTATACTTTCCCATAATTTCGCTGCCGGCCAGCGGGTATTGGATTGGACCACACACACACACACACACACATGGTAATATATTGACATTTAGTTGAATTAGAAGATTTCAAAATTAAGTTAAGATAGGTTTTATATAGAATTTGGAGTTGGGAGACTGGATTTATGGTGATTTGTCAACAAATAACATTATTTATGTAAATTTTTCGAAAGGTGTACAAACTTTTTTTGAACCTTTTCTATTTTCGTAATAGTATTTGTTAGGTATATAACTTTTTATAGAAATCATCTTTTCATGAGCTTTTTGTAGCAAAATGTCTGGCATGAGTTTCTGAACAAAACGTAGTACTAGGTTTCTATCAACATTAAATTGTTTAGATGTTTCATCACAATATGTACATAGTGCCCAAGGGGTGTAAATACTTTTTTTACATACTGTACTTTTGATGGAATTTCGGGAAATCCCGGGAAATTAACAAATTTTCCGGGAAAAGAAAAAAAAAATTTTTTCGGGAAATCCCTCGAATTTTTTTTCACGGGCGAAAATTGGACGCTCTTGTGTATGTGTTCTCTTAAAAAAATGACATGTAAAAGTCAACACTTTATTGTCGATATTCCTCCTCGATAAACTTGGCCCTTGAACAAAACAAAAAATGAAAAATAAATAAGTATTTAACTGTCGTTTTGATCTGTTTTTGAATGTGTTTATTTAAAACATAAATTTTGAATTGAAATTTGTTTCTTGAGGAATTTGATTAAAATTGATTTACTTATAAATGAGTAAGAAAAAAAGGATGTAGTTTTCAATAAAACTTTTTGGCAATAAATTTTGTTTGGAAAAAGATTTAAAAAGCCAATATTTTTTAAACATTGAAAAATGTTTGAAAATGTGTCAAGAAATCACCTTAAAATGTCTTGTTTAATTAAAATTCAATTGTTTGAAGAAATTAGAAGAATAGCTTTTTAAATGTTGTGTGTGTTAAAATATTTTGAAAAATATTTGGTTAAAATGCATAATAACGCAAAAAGTGCATTTAATTTTTTTTATAAATATTGTTGTGCTAAGAAATTAAACTTTATAAACTTTCTACGACCATTTGTATTCAAATGCAATCGACAAAACAATTGCAATACTTTTTTAAACAAAACAAAATAAAAATAAATCAAATAAAAACATTTTTGTACGATATCTTTGTTTTTATTTTGTAGCAGTACCATCAGTACAACCCTCTGCCGCAAGAACGGCAGACAGAAGAGATGAATTCGCCAATATTTTAGCGTGCCATAATTATGGTTGGCTTATCTTCTCGCGCTACGCCTCGACCTAATTATGTCATGGGTTGAGCGCCACCCCTTATGGGAGACTTTCAAAATACTTTGCCTTGACCTGTTATGAGATCCGCACGAGAAGGAAGAATCTTCAGATGCTAAAGTTTGCGACAAGAGCACTTTTTTGACTCGAACGGGAGGTCGATGCACTCCAGTTCGGCAGTCAGAGATTGCAAATTCTTAAGAGATGCTTCGGCTAAACTCCAACCGTCAACCCAGCGCTTTTGGACTCCACCAAGGGGTCAAAGTTCCGGGGTGAATCCCCAAGCGGCTCGTCCGTCAACACACGAGCTGGGCGGCGTCCGTCAACACACGCCACGGTCGAACCCTCGACCGCCAGCCGACCGAACCGGGACGGCCTCGTGGAGGCCTAGGTCCACCGCCAAGTTCCCGCGCGCATCCGCGCCGTCGTCGCAACCGACGCCAACATCGCAGCCTCGTAGCTGCACACCTGTGCGCCCCCGCACACCGGAAGTGATGCTGAACACCCGCCGTTAGTGCCAACCCGTCTGCTGTTAGCCGCCGGCGGAACCATCTCGCCGTAGCCGAAGCTGTAAGTGATGCTGATCGCCGGATCGCCAACCAACAACACACGTAAAACCATGGTCGTGTAAGTACTTTTTCCCCCGACATGCGCATGATCGATCGTTGGCCAGTTCTTTTTCCGCCAACCCCGTGGGCAACATAAGCCACCCCCATGTTATGTTGCGTGATCGCAAAACCCCCAGTGAATGAATTATAGCGATCCCAAATGAATTTCGCCCCCCAAGCCAACGCACACTACTAGCCAGGCAGTGCACTGCCGTCAGGTAGAGAGACAGGAATTCTCTTGTGGTACCGAGGTACCGTGGTAGACTAGCATGCAGAAGATCTGCGGATCGAATCTCGTAGGGCCCGAAGTATTTTTTTGTAATCAATAAAATTGTAGCTACTGAATTATGCGAACCTGAATATACGTTTTTTTGAGTTTCTAGAGTAATTTTGTAGATTTTTCTGATGTGTTCTGGGAAATCTTTTCAAGACTTTCGCGGTAGTTTTCTGTTTGGTTCCGCCATTCTGGCTTCTGAAGCGTTCTGGGGAAATTTGATTGGGGAGATTTTCTACCTGTGATGATAAGAACGGGGCAAGTACAATCTTTGGTTTTCTAGATCTGAGGTATTTTTTTGAGTTTGCGATCTTTTTCTTCCGTTTGTAGCGCCTCGGCTAACCGCCGAGTTCTCGGATGAGTCGGATCGTTCTCAATCGCAAATTTTGGCATCAAGGATACACCCGCCCTGTGGCAGGGTCTCATAGCTGGGCAAAGCAGCACATGATGAATGGTCTCCCTTTGGGAGTGGCGCTTAAGCCATTCGTTTAATTACGCCGATGCGATCCGACCGACCGCCTCCGGTTACAATTTCTTATAATCCAAATAAATTAATCTTATTTGCAACAATAGTTAGTTTATTTGTCATTATCAACTTTTATCCAACATTAGTTCTTGCCCGCCACAGCTTCAGAATAATCAGATCTGGTCCGCAGGTCCAAAAAGTTGGGCACCCCTAGGTTGATTCATCCTCCAATACCTACACCATAATTCAGGGCTGAGCTGTACGATTTTGAACTAGTTAGTCGCTGTTGGCGGGTTTAGGGCGCCAATGTTCCTGACGAGGGCGCTTCTTCTCGTAGGGCGCCTATATTTGTACCAGGGGCGCCAGGTGATGAGCGGGGGGGGGGGGATGTGGAATATGTTGGGTAATTCTTGGCTTGCAACACAATTCAGCTCCCTGTAGCATACTTTTGATTTGCAACTTTTAAACCGGTTCTATTCGACTGTAATTTTTTGTACCTCTATTTTCTTAAAACTACCTACAAAACACTACAGCTAACTTTTCCTTAAACGTCAACAATGAGAAACTGAACAAATCCGAGTAACCGGATATTTTCTCGGGTTTCAAAAAGACAGAAATATGTTATCCGTCTTGTCCTAAATCCATAAACACTCAAACGCTCGGGTAGTCATTTGACCCCTATTTTTTTTCTTAAAAATCTCATAACTTTTGATAGCATTGACCAAATTGGATGCTTCCGGTTGCAAAAGATCCAGATTTGTCTATATTTTGAACTGTCAGATGGGGGACAAATATGGTCCACTTTTACCGGAGATATTCCGGATTCCGTTGGGGTACCTCGGCCCTCCTATTTGGGGTTTTGGTCAATAGAACAAAAACCATTGCACAGAACAATGCCGGAAATGATGTAAAACTTCAAGGCATCAAGTCTCCTACACAACCCTTTAAACAGAATTAAGTTTCATTGAAAAGACTGAGGAATTGCAAATTCCATAAAAAATCATTTTGACCCAATTTCATCCCTACTGACGCAAAGTTTTTTAATGATTTGGCATTAAATAGCCACAATAAATTTAATCATAGCACACCAAAACGAAAAATATATCTCAAAATCTGCAACAGTGGATTTGCTGCAGAAAATGTTATATTTTATTACATTTTTTGCAGCAAGCCCATACATCATTTTTGCCCGCGTGTAAACACGTCAGCGATCTGCAGTTCTCACCAACACATAGAATGCTGGCGCGTCCCCGAGCAACACTCTAGAGAGAACATTATGTTCGCGCTCTGTCCCTCACCATTCATCAAGCGTCCATGGCGCGGTGGTAGCGTGTCGGATCAGCAACCTAGAAGTTGATGGTTCAATCCTCGTTCTGTTAAGATTTTTTTTCTGCAATACAATCAATCTGCCGTCGGTAATGTCAATAACTGTCGGTAACGGGCAAAAATGTCATACCTCTATAGCGCAAAAAATGCATGAGGACAGTTTTCATGCAGATTCTGATATACTTTCATGCTGCCATGCATCAAAATCATGCGACCGCCGGTTGGGTGCAGCGAACAAAAATGTTTATTTCAAAAACAGACCAGACTCTGATAAACCATAACACCGGTCATTGTATGCTAGCGATGCATAAAACCCAACAACGTAGCAGCATCTACGAACCATCAAAACGGAGCACGTTGAAGAGCACTGCTAGTTAATTCAAACAAACGCGGCAGCGTTTCGCGGCGCAACTTGGCAAATTTTCAAAATGCAAAGTTTCTCTTGGGCCCTCTGAGGGCGCCAAATTGTTTAAGGAGGGCGACCTTTTTGTTAAAGAACATGTTAGTCGACGACTAACCTCGACTAACCTACAGCTCAGCCCTGATCTAGTAGCTTGGTTATCTAGTAATTTCAGAAAAAATGAAAAATGTTCCGAAGTTATCTAGTAACCTAAAATATTGGAGAAGTTATCTATAGTAACTTGGTAATCTAGTAAATTCTACGTTTTTTTTTCAAAAAAAAACATCGCTACTAGATAACTTTTGTACTAAAAAGTTATCTAGTGGCGATGTTTTTCAAGTTTTAGTACTTTACTAGATAACTTTTTAGTACATTACTAGATAACTTCTCCCACCTGCCCGGGTTAAGGTGGCGTTATGTGAAATCTCGGCACGATGAGTAGCGTTGATGCTTTTCGAGCTAGTTTATGTGCGTTTTAGTGTGTTATCGCGGAGTGACGTCCCCCTCGTTCCCCACATAAACAAACTAATACACACGCAATTACCGACATAAAACACATAAACAAAAACAGCACAGCCTGCCGGGTTCACTCCGCACCGAATTGAAGCCTCAGTTTCCATCGGTGGCTCACTCTGGCGGTGGTGAATCTACTTAGTTGTCCTTCTTCTAATGCACCAAAATGGTGACGCAAAAACACACAAGTTTCTCGCTACAAATCGTTCTTTTCCGCGGTAAACGACAACCTCCACTTTCCCCTCACTCACTACACATAAACAAACACAAATACATACGACTATCGACACACAATGCACCAAAAATGCACCTTTTCCCGATTTACGAAACAAAAAACCACAGCACCGGTTTGTTTTGATTCCTGTTTTGACATTTCGCCGTGTGTGCGAGCGTAAGCAGCAAGTGGTAGAAAAGCGAAAAGAGAGAGAAAGAGCGTGCGTGCACAGTGAAAGCGTACTGTGAAAAAACATTGCGTATAAATTGAATTAATTATCAACATTGATTTTTTAATTAAATCAATTTCTATATTGAGTTTTTCCCATTAATATTCATTTTATATTAATGCCACAAAACTCAGTTACAATGTGTATCTTTTAAGGGATACCAGTCTTATCTATTTTTTGAAGGTTTTTGTTAATAACTTTCAATCAATCCGTTATTAAAATGATGTACTGAAAGTCAACAATATTTTTTTAATGTCAAAAATATTTAAAGAGGTTTATTAAATATGTAAATAAAATTTCACTTTATTTGATATTGCAAGTTACATAGATCATCAGTTTTTCAATGTAATATAAACAACTTTTTTTTGAAAAAAGTTACATTAACTCTAACTTAATCTACTTCTAAAGAAATCCATTTATAAACATAAAAACGATTCATGCTCAAATTCATTAAAACACTGAAATAATAAAACCAAATAAAATATTGAAGAAATGTGATGTTCTTGCTTCAGTTGAATTATCCGCTCAAAATCAAAATCTTTTATTGAATTAAACAGTTTCTAAAGGTACTCCTCATCTCAGCTAAGGACAACTAATATAACAACACAACCAATATAATATTGCAACAACGTGAAATTTAAAAAAATAAATCTCTATACGAGAACGTCTTTAAAAAATATTAAAACAATAATTCGCACAAAATATTCTAGTGACTTCCCAGAAAAAGATTTTCGAAGCCATCTGTGATCAACATATCTTGGTGTTTCAATTCAATTAATATAAAATTTATGACTACATTGATTTGGTTTGAAAAAAATATGTTCTCAAAATTAACAAAATGAAGTTTGAACAGTGATAGGTGTGGGATATAAGACGAGGTGATACAATGATTTATGAAATTTAAGTATTTTAAATCAAATGTATGACACAAACGAAGCATTACGTAAATTTAATACACACGGGTAATTTGTATGCAAGATTTAGTTCACATTTGACTCAAACAGGATAGTAGTGTAGCTAAAACGCATGTTAAGAGAAACGCAAATTCGGTCTCGCGATTTGACAGAAGCCGAAACTTGCCGGATATACAGTGAGCGATTTTAGAAGAAAACGCAGGAGAGGCAAAACAAAAGAGAACGAGCGCGCGGCGCTCGATGAGCAAATCGGCGTGATTCTCTTGAAAGCTCGTTCTGGCTTAGTTGGAGTAAACGAGACAGCAGGATGAGCTTTCGGATTGAATGATGACTCGTGAGCGAGTAAGGAGAGAATAGCGTGCTCTTACTCGCTGCGAAGGAGCTCGATGTCGATCGATGTTTCAGTCTGGTTTGTATTTTTGAGGCGAAAAGTCATGCGTCAATTTCTTTGACGGTTATTTTGAAGATGGCCGCGATGGGACACGACAATGGCGTGGCTTAGCTCCCTTTTTGTGTGTTTCGGCGGTAGTGGACAATTTAGTGTTTCATTGTATGGGGGAATACTGCGTTCTCACCGGCCGATGGTACGTATTACACGTGGGAAAGAATTACGGTTGTTTCTTCCAGCAGTCTGGTGAAAAGGTGTTTTTAAAATTTAGTGTGGTCAGGTAAAAGTGAGTTATAATAACAACTGCTCGGTAACGAAACCAAAGAGGAAATTTATAAAAAGACAAAACAAGACTGGCCAACACTAATCAAAGGAAAAAAAAGACATTTCCTAGAGAAAACTGGCAAAAAAGACTGACCAGCGCAAAAGAAGGAGAAGAGAATGAAAGCCATAGAGGAAATGGCAGATAAGTTTAGTCAGCAAATTGACAAAGGCAAAAAAGATTGAAAAGCCTTAGCAAAAATGGCAAAAAAGAATGAAAAGCCATAGTATCCAGTGGATACGGGAAGGTCCGCAGCAACGGTCGAATGATTACGCTGTCAGCTTTGTAAGCGGATGATCATGGGTTCGATTCCCATCTGCTTTAATCTTCCATCGGATGGGAAAGTAAAACGTTGGTCCTGGTCTTAGTTGTTGTTAGGCCGTTAAGTCATTCCAGGTGTGGGAGTCGTTCCCCTGGTATAAGTACAAACAACACACCAAACCAAGCCTGCTCCTGTAAAATCACTGGCGACGGTTGGACTCACCAAGTTCGAACCCTGGGGTGGAAGGTTTCTTGGAGTAGAAAGAGGTTTAGGTGCTCTCCCCATTCAAGCTTTCGGACTTCTAGGTTCGAGCAGAAACTTGCAATAGAGACCACAAAATACCTAGGGGTCGTTTAAGTGGATAGTTTGATTTTGAGAAGGTCCGTCGTGGAACCAGACTCGAGACGATTGAGTGTTCTGTTGTTCCAGACGAGAAAAGGACGATAGCAAGCAAACTGTCGAGTTTAGAAATATAATTGATGTATTATATGTATTCTCCGACTCGTGTTTGAAAGCAGTTTTAAGAAAACTTTAAAAAAAACTGAATATGCCAGAATGGAAAGCATTTTCCATGCGACTTATGTTTGAGCTTCGATTGAGTGTCGTGGACTGAGTTACAGAATGTTTTGTCGAAGAAGTAGATTGATCTGATGATTTCAGGAAATTTCAATCAGTTTTGAGTGAGAATTTAAGAAGGGTAGTCTGGAAACCTACCCGACTTATGTTTGAGCTTCGATTGAATGTCTTGGGCTGAGTTACAGAATGTTTGTCAAAGAAGTAAATTGATCTGATAGTTTCAAAAAAAATTTCAATAAATTTCAATCAGTTTTGTGTGAGATTTTTAAAAAGGTAGTCTAGAAACCTACCCGACTTATGTTTGAGCTTCGATTGAATGTCTTGGGCTGAGTTACAGAATGTTTTGTCTAATATGTGGATTGATCTGATGATTTCAGGAAATTTCAATCAGTTTTGAGTGAGAATTTAAGAAGGGTAGTCTGGAAACCTACCCGACTTATGTTTGAGCTTCGATTGATTGTCGTAGGCTGAGGTACAGAATGTTTTGTCAAGGAAGTAAATTAATCTGATAGATTCAAGAAATTTCAATAAATTTCAATCATTGTGAGAATTTTACAAGGGTAGTCTGGAAACCTACCCGACTTATGTTTGAGCTTCGATTGAATGTCTTGGGCGGAGTTACAGAATGTTTTGTCAAAGAAGTAGATTGATCTGATGATTTCAGGAAATTTTAATCAGTTTTGAGTGAGAATGTAAAAACGGTAGTCTGGAAACCTATCCGAATTATGTTTGAGCTTCGATTGATTGTCGTAGGCTGAGTTACAGAATGTTCGTCAAGGAAGTAGATTGATCAGATGATTTCAATAAATTTCAATCAATTTTGAGTAAGAATTTAAGTAAGGGCTGATACTGAGGAAGAGATGTAATAATTTTAGATTCAGATGGAAAATATTAATAAATAAGAAAAGAGTATTTAAACTACATTAATAGTAATAGTCAGATAGTCATTGAGTCATGAATGAAGAAAAAACATGCGGAAAAGATTAACTATTAACTATTAATTATAAAAACATAAAATACATCTAGAAATCAGTACCTGCGAAGGTTTAAAAACAAAATCCTAAGAAAAATAAGTGGAAGTGATCAAGATGAGAATTAAGTAATTTGAGAAAAGAAGCAATAAATTGCTGTAAATGAGTTATTACAAATGCGATACTGAAAAGTAAAAAAAAAAAAAAAAAGAAGCATACAGAAAAGTAAAGATTATAAATAACGGGCTGTGGGAAATAGCTTTTAAAGATAACGGCATATTTAGAGACGATCAGAGTTTAAAAAAATATATATATATAATAATACATTAAGATACGAACAGATGTTGAAAGCTCAGAAAAGAATTGACAGAAAAAAAATTAATACAGAGAAAATCGAATGATTAAAATATAACAAAACCATTTATCATACCATGCAGGTGCGAGTGAATAAATAAGAGATAAGAAGGAATAATAAATAGCTATAAATTAGTTATTACAAGAGCGATATTCAGACAGGAGACGAAAGAATTATTTGAGAGGAAGGAAGCATACAGAAAGGTTAAGATTATAAATAACGGACTTTGGATAACAGTTCTAAAGATAGTGATAAGAATTTAAGAAAATAAAAATACATCAAGATACGATAACATGTAAAAAAAATAAATAAATAAACGAATAGATATGGCATTAAATTATGAATAATGTACAGAGATGGCACAATTCGTAAATAAATACACAACATGAGATTAGCGGAATGTGAAATTAAATAAAATCAAGAAATACATTGGACTCTCTATGTATCGATTTAAAGAGACCATCGAGAGTGGGAGGTATCAAACTATTGAACGAAAAGCAAAGCATGCTATTTGAAGAGACTACAACAAGAGAGTCAACTGCAAACATTAAAAAAAACTTAATCTGCTACTCTAAAGTCAATAAATATTTAAAATATAAATAAGAGTGAGCAAGTAAAGTGAATAATTAATATAAAAAAAAGTTGAAGCAAAGAAACATAAAGCCAAGAAGGAAAATTTTGAAGTAAAGTTAAAGTAAAGCCAAAAGAAAAACCACAGATAAAAGTGAGTGGCAAATTTAATGTAGGATTACCTTAAACAAAATGGAAAAGTAAAAAAAAATCTAAAATTAAAAGAAAAAAAAGAAAAGACAGTTTCAAAACGGCGAGTTAATTTCATTCAAATGTTTATAATGGAAGGAGAAGAGAACTAAGCTAGTTGGACATAAAAAAATTTTTAAAACGAATAATGAATAGTGTATATGGCACCAATTTCTATGAGAGAATAATTTAAGAGTTTTTTTTTAAAGGTTCTATAAGCTATTGTCTTTCATATGTTTATAGGACCTGATAAAAAAAGTCTAGAATTAAAGATGCATACATGAAAAGAGTACAGGAGGGGAATATTGTGGGATATAAGACGAGGTGATACAATGATTTATGAAATTTAAGTATTTTAAATCAAATGTATGACACAAACGAAGCATTACGTAAATTTAATACACACGGGTAATTTGTATGCAAGATTTAGTTCACATTTGACTCAAACAGGATAGTAGTGTAGCTAAAACGCATGTTAAGAGAAACGCAAATTCGGTCTCGCGATTTGACAGAAGCCGAAACTTGCCGGATATACAGTGAGCGATTTTAGAAGAAAACGCAGGAGAGGCAAAAACAGACCTCAAGGCTGCTTTCGATCGAGTCGACCACGGAGTTCTTTTGAAACGACTGGAAGTACTTGGAGTTTCTGCTAATCTCATTCGCTGGTTGAAGTCCTACCTCACTGACCGGGTTATGCGTGTCAGGATTGGGAACTCTGAATCCGACATATTCACCAGTCTGTCTGGCGTTCCCCAAGGCAGTAACTTAGGGCCCCTACTGTTTATCCTGTTCGTCAATGAATTGGCACTGCTGCTAGCCGGAGGATGTCGGCTGTTCTACGCAGATGACGTGAAAATATTCACAGTTGTAAGGAGCGTTTTGGACTGTTCAACTCTGCAGAGACAGCTGGATCGTTTCAACGAGTGGTGCTTGCGTAACTTCCTGACGATCAGCATTGACAAATGCAACGCCATCTCTTTCCATCGAAAACTGAAGCCTGTGATCTTTGACTACGCCATCGCGGGAAGCACACTGGCGCGGGTGACCCAAGTACGAGATCTTGGAGTTACTCTGGACTGCAAACTCAGTTTCACCAGCCATCGTCATGACATCGTGTCCAGAGCCAACCGTCAGCTGGGATTCATCTTCAGGATCGCTGAGGACTTCCGGGATGTCGCATGTCTGCGCTCCCTGTACTGCGCGCTGGTAAGATCCATCCTCGAGTTCTGCTCTGTTGTCTGGTGTCCATACCAAAGCACTTGGACAGCCAAGATCGAATCAGTCCAGAGAAAATTTACTCGACTTGCCCTTCGCCGTGCGCACAATCCTGCTGGTTGGAGTCCGTACGAGGAACGTTGCCGAATCCTGCGGTTGGACACACTTGAAAAAAGGCGGCACATCTCACAAGCATCGTTCGTTGCCAAAGTGCTGGCTGGCGAAATCGACAGTCCCTGGATCCTAGCGCAGATCCAAGTTTACGCTCCCGAAAGGCCGCTCCGCCAACGTCCATACCTGCAGCTCGCACGTCGCAACACCAACTATGGACAACATGAGCCGATTCGTTTTATGTGTAGTCGTTTTATTGTTTTTTCTCAACTCTATCGTTCTAACATTTCCACTTCCTTGTTTCAACAACGTGCTCGACTCTGGTATTCTAGTCAGTTTTAATGTATATGTGTCGGTGTCGTCGCTAGTTTTATAAGCCTAATCATATAGACCATAAGTAGTCAAATGATATTTTTTACAATAAACAAACAAAAGAGAACGAGCGCGCGGCGCTCGATGAGCAAATCGGCGTGATTCTCTTGAAAGCTCGTTCTGGCTTAGTTGGAGTAAACGAGACAGCAGGATGAGCTTTCGGATTGAATGATGACTCGTGAGCGAGTAAGGAGAGAATAGCGTGCTCTTACTCGCTGCGAAGGAGCTCGATGTCGATCGATGTTTCAGTCTGGTTTGTATTTTTGAGGCGAAAAGTCATGCGTCAATTTCTTTGACGGTTATTTTGAAGATGGCCGCGATGGGACACGACAATAGGTTCACTTTAAAATAATATTTTTCGTACATACCTGGTTAATCCTCTTCAAATCCATCCAACCAAAGCATGATTGCATCGCAGCTAATTTGTTCAATTAAACAAAATGCCAAATGCTGAATGTCCCGAAACATGCCCAGGTTGTGGTCCTGTTAAAGAAAACAAAACACAAAGTATCAATACTCAAGCAGAATTTCCAGGTTTTTTTCATTAAATAATCCAACGTGATATTGGGAGTTCTGGCAACATTGCCCACGAGCGGTTTATTGTTTTGCGGTGCGCCGGGATTTTCGTGTTTTGTCGTGTTTTCGGTAGTTTTTGGTGTTGGTTATGTGCTCAAAAGATGGACAATTAATAGAGGTTGCCCGGAAAGTTGAAGGTTTTCCAACTATCAGCGATTTTTCGCCAATCTTGGAAAAAAAGGATTCCGGCAGTTCGGTGTTTTCTTTTTCTTTCACCCATCATTTGTGCAAGTGTCTAACGTAGGCTTCACTTTCCTGCAGGGCTGGGGAGTGGCGTCCAGTGACGTTTGTTTGTTTTGAGTGAGGGAGAGAGCATCGTCAGTGTGGTCATCGCGTTTTCTTGGTACACAGATGACAGCTGGTGCTGTGCTGTAACGGTGGTGGATGGTATTGACTTCCGAGCTTGAGTGTCGGATGGGGTAGTGTGCCAGAGATGGAAGGTGAATTGCGACATCCAAGAGAGCGGAAAATATCTGCGAGTAAAGGATTATCAACTATCATCCGGTGAGTTCGTTCCATGTTGCGTGTTTACTTGGTTTTGTAAGTTTGTGGGGGAGATATGGGCCCTTTTTCAGTTTTCAATGTTTTCTATTTGTGCAAAATTATTGGTTTTGGTTTTATTTTTTTAACGTTTGAAGTGATTTCCGCCTTTAAAGATTGACCGCGTTGTGTTCGAGTCGTCGCGAACTATTAACGGTTTGTAGTCGCGTCGTAAACATTGTTTCTGCACTTCAGCAATTACTTCAAATCCATTCGGTTTTATTGTTGAACAATTTAGTTGAAGGGAGTTGATCATTAGTGCAGTGCTTCTGGGGACGCGCAGTCCTGTTTTTCGCGATAATTTTCGTCTCTTTTGTGTCGCTGTTTGTGTTCGGATTATGTGCCACCAGTGCAAGCGGATGGTTGTGTTTGTGTGCAAAGTGAACAAAAAATCAGGATTGTGCCTGCAAGAATGGTGAGTGGAGGGACACGTTGGTTGGGGGGAAATTATTCAATTATGGTTGTGTTTGTGTGCAAAGTGAAAAAAGCAAAAAAAAAATGAAGAAAAAACAAATCAGGATTGTGAGATGGATTTTTGCGGTGTTCGTTTTGTGCTGTATTCGGGATCGTGAAAATCAGGAGTGAGTCGCGCTGTAGTTATAAAACAAGATCGATCTTGAAAATTATTCATATTAATCGGTGAGTTATTGTGTGCTTCAAGCCCTTTCTTCATCATCGCTGATTGGATGGCAAGTTGACGATTGAATACGTTAGGTTTATCGCGTAACAAAATCATGTTGATTCATCAAGAACGTCGCGTGGTGCGCGAGTCTTTTTTTGTGTTGAAAAGACCTTCCCATAGCTCCGTAGCTCGGAGGGCTCGACGTCGGTTGTTTGTGTTTTAAGTCCTCTCTATAGCATCGTTGCTCGAGAGGCAACGAAAATTAATACCTTATCTAACTAAAAGAAAGAAGATCGAAAGGCACTTGATGGTTGAGTTCGTCGCGTCTATTCCGTAACAAATTTATGAACTAAATGATTATATAATTAAAAATCAGACTACGCTATCATTACAGCAATGCGTTTAACACCTCATTTTATAAATAAATATTATTTGGTTTTATCTTTCCACAGCCATTAAAAATTTAACAACAGTTAAACGGGAAATGTCTCATCCGCAGCATCCGATTGTTTGCCTTGAGAATACAATATAATACCTTTCAACAAACACTATGATTTTGGGCCGCATCATCATCTTCTATGATGAATCCTGACCAAACAACCTATCCTACTAACAAGTTTTCAGGTTCCTGGCGCTCGTGGGATGTAAGCACAGAGTAAATCAGCTGCCCTAGTAGCAACCTGCGCTAACTAACATTCCCGTCCCTTAAAATCGAGATCTACAAACTGACAAAAATAGAAAAGGAAAGCAAATAATACTTATCTGAGTCAAAAAATCGTTGAAATATTTCTTCCTACTAAGTAAATAGAACCAGCATGAACCATCGATTCAGATGGACTTCACTGTCCACCTTTAACGGGAAACTGCTCGCGAGTCGCTCAATAGATTACCTCCTCCGAAATAACCAGAGAAAGGTTCTTCCTTCTGTCACGGACACCCCTAAAGGATAGAAGCAATGTCACATTGTCACGTCCCTGCCCCTGCCACACACTCACAATAATCAATAAAAAACGTAAACAAACTCCAAAGCACAGTCACATAAACAATCGCAGGCCGCAACCAGCACCAACGCGGATTTGTCAGTTTTTCTCTCGCTCACCCCCTCCGGAAACACCAAGAAAATTTCATCCAGTTGTAATCACCCGTTCACCAAGAATACGGCAAACGTAAACAAACACACACGCACACAATCGTGAATTCGCGAAAACAACCCACATTAACTCAGTGCGGACGTTACGCATCGGCGGCCGTTACTGATCGTGTGGTCCGCCCTAGAACCGCCCTGGCGGACCTAGGGCGGGCCGCCTGGGCGGTTGAAATTTGACATTTGAAATTTTTCAATTTCGTCCGCCCTCCATCCGCCTTGGCGTGCCATGGGCGCATCGCCTGGGCGGTTCAAACTTATCGCTGACATGTTTCAATATCGTTCGCCCCTCAATCGCCGCGGCGAGCCAAAGGCTGATTGCCGTGGCGGTTTGCATCTGAAGGAATTTATTTCGAATTTGACATTTCAGTCAGTTTTCAACGAGCTTCGGTGGGTGTTGTTATTAAGTCGGCGGCTGCTGATTTTCGTTGTTAAGTTTGTGTTGGGAGAAGTGTTGTGTTGTTTAGATTGTTTACTTATGTAAACAAACAGTTGAAAGTGCGTTTGAAATAGTGATTGAAGGTTGTTTTGCAAGAATAATCGTTATTGTTGGTGTAATTTATGTGACACCCCTTATAAATATTGCAATCATTTGGAATACTTAGAATATGGTTTGTTTCATTGTTGTTATGATTTGATTTGTTCTTTCTTGTATGTTTGTATGGAAATTTGGTGTACATTTTGGTAAAAAGTATATCTTTCCCAGGGAAACCTCTTGAAGAGTATCGAGGTGGCATTTACAAAGTGGATTTTGTGCCAATGTTTACTCAATTAATGTTAATGTTTGTTTTGTGGGAATGTTAACACTCCAAAGATTGCGGGTTCAGTGCCAGCAGTGGATGCAATTAGTGGTGCAGCAGCGATTTTTGTCTTTCTTTTGTTTGACGTTTTTCAGGTGTGCATGATGCAGGACGTGGGTAGGAAGTAATTTCAATTTTTTTTCAATTATCAGTTCAGCGGCAACAATATCATTTAAAATTGTGTTTAATTTTTTTTACAGCTTCCTGGATCATTTATAAATGAACTGCTTATATGTATTTATCTATTCTTCACTTGATTTATTTGAATGTTTATATCATTCCTATTCCTTGTTCTTTTTTCTACCATTCCTCCATACCATATATGATCAAATTTCATGAACTAACGACAGTTACTGAAATAGCAATGGATCCATCTGAAGAATTTTTCTTTAAAATATAATTATCTTTCTTCCAGCTTCCGGGAATCTTCTTCAATTTTAATGCCTACATTTATCTATTAACTAGATGATTTATTTAACTGTTTATATCCTTCCTTATCCTATTCCTTTTCTTTCAGCAATGGAACCATCTGGAGCATTTGTCTTTTTAATTATAGTTGTTTGTTTTGCAGCTTCCCGGAATCATCTTTAAAATTACTGCTTATTTGTATTTATCTTTTCACTGTAAGATTTATTTTTATATTCATATCTACCATTCCCCCATACAATATATGATCAAATTGAATGACAAGAAAAAACATGGGGTGTAATCTACTAGGATACTTTCTTTGGATTAGCTGCGCTTGTGTTTGATTAGATTAGAGTATGAATTGTTAACATTCAATACGTTGCCTGTTTATAGGTAAGTACCAATAATACATGAACATTTTAAATAATTTAGTTTTTAAGAATTAGTTAAAGAATTGTTTTTATTTGCAGGAAATGGAAAATCTTCGCAACAAGTTTGCTTATCAATATATTATTTTTTTTTCATCATTTCACCTCAGTGAACTAACAACGCACGTAAGATTTATTGAGATCAAAATTATGTTGAAAATTATGTGTTTTTTCATACTTTTGTTTTATTTCTAAATTTCAGCACACATGAATCTACAAAGATCTGCATTTCTATATAGGGCACTTTGTGTTTTTTTTTTCAGTTTTAGATGAACTTGAAAAAACACTATCAGAATCCTGAAGGAACCTGAACGGGTATTCTGCTTGGGCGGATGAAATATGTATGAAAGGCGAATCGAGGGCGGGCCAAGGCGGTTGGGGCTTTTTGGGCGGATGAACTTTATATGGGGGGCGTATCAAGGGCGACCCGCTGGCGAACCAACCTACAGGGGCGGCTGAACCGTATATGAAAGGCGCATCAAGGGCGAGCCAAGGTGGTTGGGGCTTTTTGGGCGGATGAACTTTATATGGGGGGCGGATCGGGGGCGATCCGCTGGCGAACCAACCTACAGGAGCGGTCGAACCGTATATGAAAGGCGCATCAAGGGCGAGCCAAGGCGGTTGGGGCTTTTTGGGTGGATGAACTTTATATGGGGGGCGTATCAAGGGCGACCCGCTGGCAAACCAACCTACAGGGGCGGCTGAACCGTATATGAAAGGCGCATCAAGGGCGAGCCAAGGTGGTTGGGGCTTTTTGGGCGGATGAACTTTATATGGGGGGCGGATCGGGGGCGATCCGCTGGCGAACCAACCTACAGGGGCGGTCGAACCGTATATGAAAGGCGCATCAAGGGCGAGCCAAGGCGGTTGGGGCTTTTTGGGCGGATGAACTTTATATGGGGGGCGTATCAAGGGCGACCCGCTGGCGAACCAACCTACAGGGGCGGCTGAACCGTATATGAAAGGCGCATCAAGGGCGAGCCAAGGTGGTTGGGCTTTTTGGGCGGATGAACTTTATATGGGGGGCGGATCGGGGGCGATCCGCTGGCGAACCAACCTACAGGGGCAGCCGAACCGTATATGAAAGGCGCATCAATGGCGAGCCAAGGCGGTTGGGGCTTTTTGGGCGGATGAACTTTATATGGGAGGCGTATCAAGGGCGACCCGCTGGCAAACCAACCTACAGTGGCGGCTGAACCGTATATGAAAGGCGCATCAAGGGCGAGCCAAGGCGGTTGGGGCTTTTTGGGCGGATGAACTTTATATGGGGAGCGTATCAAGGGCGACCCGCTGGCGGACCATCTTACAGGGGCGGACGAACCGTATATGAAAGGCGGGTCGAGGGCGAGCCACGGCGGTTGGGGCTTTTTAGGCGGATGAACTTTCTATGGGAGGCGTATCGAGGGCGACCCACTGGCGGACCATCCTATAGGGGCGGTTGAACCATACAAAAACGGCGTATGTGGGGCGGATGAACGGCGGGTGAAACATTTCAAGGCAAACCTGGGCGACCCCGGGGCGAGTCGCTGGCGGACCAACGTCACGATAAAAAAACTGATCGTGCGCCAAATTGTTGCAAATTTTATCCGCCAGCGGGTCGCCCGTGGTCCGCCAAATCAAACGCTGGCGGATCGCCAGAGCGGTTTGGCGGTCCGCCAGCGAACCGCCGGCAGGCTGCCCAGTCAATGTGGGAACCCACATTGACAGGGCAGCCCGCCGCTCTGGCGATCCGCCAGCGTTTGATTTGGCGGACCACGGGCGACCCGCTGGCGGATAAAATTTGCAACAATTTGGCGCACGATCAGATTTTTTATCGTGACGTTGGTCCGCCAGCGTCTCGCCCCGGGGTCGCCCAGGTTTGCCTTGAAATGTTTCACCCGCTGTTCATCCGCCCCACATACGCCGTTTTTGTATGGTTCAACCGCCCCTATAGGATGGTCCGCCAGCGGGTCGCCCTCGATACCTCCCATAGAAAGTACATCCTCCTAAAAAGCCCCAACCGCCGTGGCTCGCCCTCGACCCGCCTTTCATATACGGTTCGTCCGCCCCTGTAAGATGGTCCGCCAGCGGGTCGCCCTTGATACGCCCCCCATATAAAGTTCATCCGCCCAAAAAGCCCCAACCGCCTTGGCTCGCCCTTGATGCGCCTTTCATATACGGTTCAGCCGCCCCTGTAGGTTGGTTCGCCAGCGGATCGCCCCCGATCCGCCCCCTATATAAAGTTCATCCGCCCAAAACGCCCCAACCGCCTTGGCTCGCCCTTGATGCGCCTTTCATATAAGGTTCAGCCGCCCCTGTAGGTTGGTTCGCCAGCGGGTCGCCCTTGATACGCCCCCCATATAAAGTTCATCCGCCCAAAACGCCCCAACCGCCTTGGCTCGCCCTTGATGCGCCTCTCATATACGGTTCGGCCGCCCCTGTAGGTTGGTTCGCCAGCGGGTCGCCCTTGATACGCCCCCCCATATAAAGTTCATCCGCCCAAAAAGCCCCAAGCGCCTTGGCCCGCCCTCGATTCGCCTTTCATACATATTTCATCCGCCCAAGCAGAATACCCGTTCAGGTTTCTTCAGGATTCTGATAGTGTTTTTTCAAGTTCATCTAAAACTGAAAAAAAAACACAAAGTGCCTTATATAGAAATGCAGATCTTTGTAGATTCATGTGTGCTGAAATTTAGAAATAAAACAAAAATATGAAAAAAAACATAATTTTGAACATAATTTTGTTCTCAATAAATCTTACGTGCGTTGTTAGTTCACTGAGGTGAAATGATGAAAAAAATAAAGAAACAAAATAATATATTGATAAGCAAACTTGTTGCAAAGATTTTCCATTTCCTGCAAATAAAAACAATTCTTTAACTAATTCTTAAAAACTAAATTATTTAAAATGTTCATGTATTATTGGTAATTACATATAAACAGGCAACGTATTGAATGTTAACAATTCATACTCTAATCTAATCAAACACAAGCGCAGCTAATCCGAAGAAAGTATCCTAGTAGATTACACCCCATGTTCTTACTTGTCATTCAATTTGAGCATATATTGTATGGGGAAATGGTAGATATGAATATAAACATAAATCAGTGAAAAGATAAATACAAATAAGCAGTAATTTTAAAGATGATTCCGGGAAGCTGCAAAACAAACAACTATAATTAAAAAGACAAATGCTCCAGGTGGTTCCATTGCTGAAAGAAAAGGAATAGGATAAGGAAGGATATAAACATTTAAATAAATCATCTAGTGAATAGATAAATGTAGGCATTAAAATTGAAGAAGATTTCCGGAAGCTGGAAGAAAGATAATTATATTTTAAAGAAAAATTCTTCAGATGGTTCCATTGCTATTTCAGTAACTGTCGTTAGTTCATGAAATTTGATCATATATGGTATGGAGGAATGGTAGAAAAAAGGACAAGGAATAGGAATGATATAAACATTCAAATAAATCAAATGAAGAATAGATAAATACATATAAGCAGTTCATTTATAAATGATCCAGGAAGCTGTAAAAAAAATTAAACACAATTTTAAATGATATTGTTGCCGCTGAACTGATAATTGAAAAATAATTGAAATTACTTCCTACCCACGTCCTGCATCATGCACACCTAAAAAACGTCAAACAAAAGAAAGACAAAAATCGCTGCTGCACCACTAATTGCCTCCACTGCTGGCACTGAACCCGCAACTTATGGAGTGTTAACATTCACACAAAAAAACATCAACATTAATTGAGTAAACATTGGCACAAAATCCGCTTTGTAAAGGCCACCTCGATACCCTTCAAGAGGTTTCCCTGGGAAAGATATACTTTTTACCAAAATGTACACCAAATTTCCATACAAACATACAAAAAAGAACAAATCAAATCATAACAACAATGAAACATATCAAATTCTAAGTATTCCAAATGATTGCACATCTGCCAACAATATTTATAAGGGGTGTCACATAAATTACACCAACAATAACGATTCTTGCAAAACAACCTTCAATCACTATTTCAAACGCACTTTCAACTGTTTGTTTACATAAGTAAACAATCTAAACAACACAACACTTCTCCCAACACAAACTTAACAACGAAAATCAGCAGCCGCCGATTAAATAACAACACTCACCGAAGCTCGTTGAAAACTGACTGAAATGTCAAATTCGAGATAAACTCCTTCAGATGCAAACCGCCACGGCGCGGCGATTGAGGGCCGAACGATATTGAAACATTTCAGCGATCAGTTTGAACCGCCCAGGCGATGCGCCCATGGCACGCCAAGGCGGATGGAGGGCGGACGAAATTGAAAAATTTCAAATGTCAAATTTCAACCGCCCAGGCGGCTCGCCCTCGGCCCGCCAGGGCGGTTCTAGGGCGGACCACACGATCAGTAACGGCCGCCGATGCGTAACGTCCGCCTTGAGTAAATGTGGGAATGTTCCCCCACAAATCAGGATTCCAAGCACGCGACACCAAAACCAAAACAAACTTAACCTGCTGTGTTTTCCTTCACCGAGAACTTCCGTGTCCTGTCAAATTCGTTCCGGCGTTGATCCGTATCAAGACAGCACCTGCAGGAGGAGGAGGAGGAAGGAGGCCAAGTGACATTGAGGGCAAGAGGAATCCTCTTCTGGGGGCAGCTGCTTGGCCTGAACATTCCTTGCATCTGCCTACACTGAGCGGAACTTTTTCTGCGCCCCTAGCCACCAAAACAGAAGCAATCACTTAACCACAATATTTCGCGGCTCCCGAACGCCACGGACCGAACGAACACACACTCTCTCGGCCATAGAACGTACTCACAACCCGCGGCGATTCGCGGACTACAATTTATCCGCCGAAAACTACTGCGCGAAAACGTAAACAAACCAGCCCGCCACGAACGCAAAAGCTGTCTGTCTGCCGATTGCCGATTTCTGTCACGACATGTCGCGCGCGTTGCGTGCGAGCGTTGAACGAAAGAAGAGAGAAGAGAGAGAAGAGAGAGAGAGAGAGCAAGCGCGTGGGACCATTTTTGCGCTTTGCGATGAAATTTTATGTGCGGTAAAATACTTTTTAAAAACTTTGTGTTAAATGGCTTTCTCACCATTTCAGAGATCGTAACCACTATTTGAAAAATGGTAGGAAAACCTTAAAAATACCATATCGGAAATGGTACCCGCCAGCGGGTCGCCCGTGGTCCGCCAAATCAAACGCTGGCGGATCGCCAGAGCGGTTTGGCGGTCCGCCAGCGAACCGCCGGCAGGCTGCCCAGTCAATGTGGGAACCCACATTGACAGGGCAGCCCGCCGCTCTGGCGATCCGCCAGCGTTTGATTTGGCGGACCACGGGCGACCCGCTGGCGGATAAAATTTGCAACAATTTGGCGCACGATCAGATTTTTTATCGTGACGTTGGTCCGCCAGCGTCTCGCCCCGGGGTCGCCCAGGTTTGCCTTGAAATGTTTCACCCGCTGTTCATCCGCCCCACATACGCCGTTTTTGTATGGTTCAACCGCCCCTATAGGATGGTCCGCCAGCGGGTCGCCCTCGATACCTCCCATAGAAAGTACATCCTCCTAAAAAGCCCCAACCGCCGTGGCTCGCCCTCGACCCGCCTTTCATATACGGTTCGTCCGCCCCTGTAAGATGGTCCGCCAGCGGGTCGCCCTTGATACGCCCCCCATATAAAGTTCATCCGCCCAAAAAGCCCCAACCGCCTTGGCTCGCCCTTGATGCGCCTTTCATATACGGTTCAGCCGCCCCTGTAGGTTGGTTCGCCAGCGGATCGCCCCCGATCCGCCCCCTATATAAAGTTCATCCGCCCAAAACGCCCCAACCGCCTTGGCTCGCCCTTGATGCGCCTTTCATATAAGGTTCAGCCGCCCCTGTAGGTTGGTTCGCCAGCGGGTCGCCCTTGATACGCCCCCCATATAAAGTTCATCCGCCCAAAACGCCCCAACCGCCTTGGCTCGCCCTTGATGCGCCTCTCATATACGGTTCGGCCGCCCCTGTAGGTTGGTTCGCCAGCGGGTCGCCCTTGATACGCCCCCCCATATAAAGTTCATCCGCCCAAAAAGCCCCAAGCGCCTTGGCCCGCCCTCGATTCGCCTTTCATACATATTTCATCCGCCCAAGCAGAATACCCGTTCAGGTTTCTTCAGGATTCTGATAGTGTTTTTTCAAGTTCATCTAAAACTGAAAAAAAAACACAAAGTGCCTTATATAGAAATGCAGATCTTTGTAGATTCATGTGTGCTGAAATTTAGAAATAAAACAAAAATATGAAAAAAAACATAATTTTGAACATAATTTTGTTCTCAATAAATCTTACGTGCGTTGTTAGTTCACTGAGGTGAAATGATGAAAAAAATAAAGAAACAAAATAATATATTGATAAGCAAACTTGTTGCAAAGATTTTCCATTTCCTGCAAATAAAAACAATTCTTTAACTAATTCTTAAAAACTAAATTATTTAAAATGTTCATGTATTATTGGTAATTACATATAAACAGGCAACGTATTGAATGTTAACAATTCATACTCTAATCTAATCAAACACAAGCGCAGCTAATCCGAAGAAAGTATCCTAGTAGATTACACCCCATGTTCTTACTTGTCATTCAATTTGAGCATATATTGTATGGGGAAATGGTAGATATGAATATAAACATAAATCAGTGAAAAGATAAATACAAATAAGCAGTAATTTTAAAGATGATTCCGGGAAGCTGCAAAACAAACAACTATAATTAAAAAGACAAATGCTCCAGATGGTTCCATTGCTGAAAGAAAAGGAATAGGATAAGGAAGGATATAAACATTTAAATAAATCATCTAGTGAATAGATAAATGTAGGCATTAAAATTGAAGAAGATTTCCGGAAGCTGGAAGAAAGATAATTATATTTTAAAGAAAAATTCTTCAGATGGTTCCATTGCTATTTCAGTAACTGTCGTTAGTTCATGAAATTTGATCATATATGGTATGGAGGAATGGTAGAAAAAAGGACAAGGAATAGGAATGATATAAACATTCAAATAAATCAAATGAAGAATAGATAAATACATATAAGCAGTTCATTTATAAATGATCCAGGAAGCTGTAAAAAAAATTAAACACAATTTTAAATGATATTGTTGCCGCTGAACTGATAATTGAAAATAATTGAAATTACTTCCTACCCACGTCCTGCATCATGCACACCTAAAAAACGTCAAACAAAAGAAAGACAAAAATCGCTGCTGCACCACTAATTGCCTCCACTGCTGGCACTGAACCCGCAACTTATGGAGTGTTAACATTCACACAAAAAAACATCAACATTAATTGAGTAAACATTGGCACAAAATCCGCTTTGTAAAGGCCACCTCGATACCCTTCAAGAGGTTTCCCTGGGAAAGATATACTTTTTACCAAAATGTACACCAAATTTCCATACAAACATACAAAAAAGAACAAATCAAATCATAACAACAATGAAACATATCAAATTCTAAGTATTCCAAATGATTGCACATCTGCCAACAATATTTATAAGGGGTGTCACATAAATTACACCAACAATAACGATTCTTGCAAAACAACCTTCAATCACTATTTCAAACGCACTTTCAACTGTTTGTTTACATAAGTAAACAATCTAAACAACACAACACTTCTCCCAACACAAACTTAACAACGAAAATCAGCAGCCGCCGATTAAATAACAACACTCACCGAAGCTCGTTGAAAACTGACTGAAATGTCAAATTCGAGATAAACTCCTTCAGATGCAAACCGCCACGGCGCGGCGATTGAGGGCCGAACGATATTGAAACATTTCAGCGATCAGTTTGAACCGCCCAGGCGATGCGCCCATGGCACGCCAAGGCGGATGGAGGGCGGACGAAATTGAAAAATTTCAAATGTCAAATTTCAACCGCCCAGGCGGCTCGCCCTCGGCCCGCCAGGGCGGTTCTAGGGCGGACCACACGATCAGTAACGGCCGCCGATGCGTAACGTCCGCCTTGAGTAAATGTGGGAATGTTCCCCCACAAATCAGGATTCCAAGCACGCGACACCAAAACCAAAACAAACTTAACCTGCTGTGTTTTCCTTCACCGAGAACTTCCGTGTCCTGTCAAATTCGTTCCGGCGTTGATCCGTATCAAGACAGCACCTGCAGGAGGAGGAGGAGGAAGGAGGCCAAGTGACATTGAGGGCAAGAGGAATCCTCTTCTGGGGGCAGCTGCTTGGCCTGAACATTCCTTGCATCTGCCTACACTGAGCGGAACTTTTTCTGCGCCCCTAGCCACCAAAACAGAAGCAATCACTTAACCACAATATTTCGCGGCTCCCGAACGCCACGGACCGAACGAACACACACTCTCTCGGCCATAGAACGTACTCACAACCCGCGGCGATTCGCGGACTACAATTTATCCGCCGAAAACTACTGCGCGAAAACGTAAACAAACCAGCCCGCCACGAACGCAAAAGCTGTCTGTCTGCCGATTGCCGATTTCTGTCACGACATGTCGCGCGCGTTGCGTGCGAGCGTTGAACGAAAGAAGAGAGAAGAGAGAGAGAGAGAGCAAGCGCGTGGGACCATTTTTGCGCTTTGCGATGAAATTTTATGTGCGGTAAAATACTTTTTAAAAACTTTGTGTTAAATGGCTTTCTCACCATTTCAGAGATCGTAACCACTATTTGAAAAATGGTAGGAAAACCTTAAAAATACCATATCGGAAATGGTACCAAACCATTTTTCATAAAGTTCGACCATCTGAATTGAGGGTGGTTAGCAACGGTAACTTTAAAAATCTCCGAACAACGTTTCGTAAGATTACCATTTGTGTAATGGTAAAAATAAAGTTAATTTTCGCGTAGAAGCGACCTTTTTCCTCCGGTTTTTACTGATTCAGAAATGGTTTTTAAATGGTATTTTTACAATTTTTTTACAATTTTTAACCTTGCTGCTATTATTTTAGAAATGGTTCGTAAATGGTTTTTCTTGCTATTTTTATTAAGCACTACTTTTATAGAAATAGTTTTTATATGGTTATTTAAGGTTAATTCTTTTTGATTACTTTTTGATAAATGGTAAATTAAAGTTATCTTACAAAAGTTTTGGAATGGTTTTTTAAAAGTTTTTTTTTTTACTTTTTTTAGCTACATAATTTTAACACAATTGTTCACTTTTTGACTAATGGTTCACAACAATAATATTTTTACTTTACCGGCTTAAATTATAGTTGACTGTCGATTCTGTTTAGTTGATCATACTGCCAAAATCGTCAAAACCTGAAAAAGTAAGAAGAAAAAAAACACAAAGTATCAAGTTGAATATAATATTCAAATATCAAAGGTACTTATCTGATGATTCAGATTGATTGATGCCAATCGTTTGTTCGCTTGGTCGCATCCTCAACGGAACAATATTGTCGAACGGCTGCCGGCAAGATCTCTTTTGATTACTGATCGAATGCACCAGCTGTTGCGTTTTTACCAAGTTCTCCACGGCGCTGAAATGATTAACAAGAAAAATATAAACAAAGTATCTGGTAAATCAAATGATTTGTTTGAAAATTATACCTGCGCACAAAACGTAAACAACAACCAGCCGCACAAACGTTTCACTTCAGACTGTTTGTTTTTTGCCTGCGCTTGCCTGCGCGAGAGCAGGTAACGGAGCGTAGCGAGAGAAGAGAAAAGAGAGAGTGCGCAAGGCAAATTTAATTTTGCGTTGAATCCAAAATGTTGTTAACTAGGGGAGTGTGGGGTAATTTGGACACCCTAAGGAAATTGCTCTGTCACGGGCTGTATGGATATTTTAAAGGAATGTGGATGACACCAGAGGATAATAGAGACCATATTTGATGGAAAAATGTCATTTATTTCGATAAATTTTGATGAAAAACCCATTTTTATCGCAAAAATTAAAAAGTGTCCAAATTACCCCCACATTTTTGTGTGGGGGTAATATGAACACCCCTATGGGGTAATTTGGACATGCCTTGTGGGGTAATTTGGACATGCCTTATGGGGTAATATGGACATACCTTGTGGGGTAATAAGAACACCTTGAGGGGTAATTTGGACACATGTTGAAGAATAAGTTTAACATTTGATTTTTTGAGCATGTTTTTTATCTTTCAACCTGCTTTATATTTTGAAGTGTTGTTTTGCTCACAATATTTCATCAAAGGTTTAAATAATGATTTTGTGATAGAACTATAATTCAATAGGAAGATAACAAATACCTCAGTGTAGTATACATAATTTAATCATTAATACTGAAATGATTTAAACATTGATTCTGGATTAGGCACAAGTATAGTTTTTAGTGATTAAGGTATCGTTTATGTTTATATAAATCAATCTTGATATAGAATTTATTTGCCTTAAAATCCATTTTTTTTATTTAACTTTCTTTAGCCCTTCAAACTTAAATATTATTGTAAACGAGCATAGAAATTAGAAATGTCAAAGAAATTAATTAAAAGCAAGCAACATTAGAGTCTTGTTGAACGCCACATGTACAGTAATCAGATTTTCATCAATTCGAATATTGGAATAAATTTATCTAAATTAAACAATAGGAGTTTTGTGAAAGTTCTCATTGCTCACATTCCTTTTTGATTGTTTTGACATATAAAATCCCTTTAAATTTATCAAAATTGCTTTAAAAACTCATCCTACCATGAAAGTTACTTTTTTGTTGCCTGACAGGTAGACTTTCAGGTATGTCCAAATTACCCCACAAGCCATGTCCTAATTACCCCCATAGCATATTCTATCATAAATTGCAATTTTTGATGATAAAAATGGATAAAATGCATAATTTTTATACGTACATATCTCAGGCATCGTCCAAGCAACCCCCTTAAACAAAAAATGTCCACTTTTTTGCCATATAACCCCTGCAAAACCTTATTTCCTAACCTTCAAATATTAGAATTTAAGGCAGTGCCAACAGGCCTTTGGAAACTTTTACATATTAAACCAAAACTACTTAACCTATTCCAACTTTTTTGGTTTGTCCATACTCCTAGGCCATTACTAGTACTAGCCTTATCACTTAAATTGCCGTTTTCACTTTATATCCGAAGAAAACGTGATTTTTAAAGGGGTGTCCAAATTACCCCCCCTGTCCATATTACCCCAAACTCCCCTACCTATTGTAAATTGATTTAGAAATACAAATATTGCTTAAAAAATTGAAATTAATAAACAATAATTGAAGACATGAGATTCTGCAATCTGCATTTAACGGAAAGCGAGCCCTAACGATTTCAAGGGGGTTTGTCCGTGTGCTCTTCCGTTCACTCCGTGTGTTCCCAAAGAATCCAAACGATTCCAATCAGGGACCATTACCAGAAAGTGCAACATACCCTTAGTTTAAAGATATCGAGCGTGATCGCAAACAAGATTAGTGCGTTTTCTTTGATGTTGGAGTAGATTCTACGAAACGAAAAATACCTTTTGCAGAGGTTCAGAAACTCTTTTAGAGTAAACATCTTTCCACCTTCGTACTCGTCAACGGCGCTCACATAACCAGGCCAGATTGCCAGCCGGTGCTGCGGAATGAGCTTCGGCGCAGACGGATCAAAGATTTTCCGCAACATCTCTATTATCTTCAACACCTTCATTATTATAGAACTGGATATTTTCCGACATCTGCTTCCGTTTTTACATCAAACGGATTGTGAACGTGTGTCCGTCGATTTCATTTTCCGACTGCAGAATAGTTTCCGTGTTGGGCATCTTCTCTGGCAGCACACAACAGCACACCGTCGAACATCTTGGCGTTTCCGATTACCTCTTGATGCTGGTTGATTTACTTCGATCTCGCCACCTTCGAGTCCACTAACGGATGGAAGCGCAGAGCTGAACCGGTTTACCCATTATTCCCATCCACTTGACCGGATCCCACTCCATCGTTTGAACCGTTTCGGTGATCGTGATCTGCGATATCTGTTCCGTCAGCTGAGTCTTGCTTTTGTCGCTCCCACTCTGTTCGTCCGCTCGAGTGTTCATCAGCTGCTGCTACTAGCACCCAGAACCGACACGGCCGGTGCCGAAGAAATCGTACTCACCGAATCATCTGCCATCGGAACCGTTCAGCCGGATCTCAGCGGCTGCTCCAGCGATCTCCGAATAAACTGCGCCCGACCATGACCGGAAAGTGGCGGGCCAACGATCGACGACACGTCGACCTGCCGTCCACTCGGGTCGACCGTTGGATCGCTGCGCGTCTGGAAGCTGGTGGACGCCGATACTTCCGCATTGGTTCCACCGAAACCTTGGTCCTTCGACGAGCTGGACTGGCTCAGTGGCGTTCGCACCAGATTCAACCGGGAAGACACAGTGCGCCGGTTAGTGGCACTGGGGGAGGAGGACACAAAAGAGGAGGTGCATTTTTTTTCTAGATCAACGCCTCCAGCCGTTCCTACATCTGCTGGTTCTCGAACACCCGGCGACGTTTACGGAATCGCTCTGGAACAAACAAAAAAAACTATTTAATCTGACACCACGGCCACCGAAAACTCTATTCGTAACGAGGTTAAACTTACCACCGTAAAAATCGCCGTCATCATCGTACTCGCGGCGACGATTTATGGTTTCTTTTCGCGCCACTTTCCGGACGCGTAAAAACAAATTGCACGACGGAAAGAACCGGATTACGGAATGTGCTGAAAAATTAAAGCTTTCGAGACTTGTGTTTTCACCGGATGACAGATGTGCCCGATGCCTAATGCGGTGTCAAAGTGCACTGTTAATGGAAGATGTTCACTTTGGCATTTTGGTACTTATTTTTGGGTAACTTTTGTTTAATGCAAAATAGCCAGCCATAAAAAAAAATAATTTTTATTATTTATAAGAGAAAGGTTATTCTTCTATTATTACATGTTAATCATGGGAACATCATGTTACTTCATCGAACACCTTATGTTGGCATATCAGGGCTTTGAACTACAGCTTCTAAAAAGCGGTCGTGCACGGTTCAACCGATTGAACCGATTGATTTTTTTTTGCCGGATAGCTAGCAGAAAATTTGCCCGATTTTCACCAAATTCATCTGACGTTACGCAACACTTGGCTAGAATAAGTCTGCCAAGTGTGTCTGAACTGCACGACATAAGTCCGTCGGCGCCAGACACTCAAATTTACCAGATTATTTTCCGAGTGGAAAAAACATAACATGGTTGTGTCGCTGCCCATCATGACAGAAAATGTCCTACTAGACAGCACGTGCCGAGGGGACCATAGTTGATCCATCGAAAAAATGTTGTCTTGTCAATTTATCTTTTTTTTTGCATTAAAATGAAAAAAAAAAAAAACGATCAGAAATGTGTTAAGATCGGGTTTTTTACCGATGTTTACAAAAAAATACCTAGGACTTTAGGACCCCATTTAATGGGACATTTTGATTTGACACTTCGCTAATGAGTGCCTTGTTCACCTGATGATGATTTGTAAAGTGCCTAATAGAAAGTGGGGACACGAGAAACTGAGAACCCAGCGATTTTCTGTCAAAAAAATGAGCACCTCCAAGATCTTACAGATAAGGTGCTTACAATCTCTACTTCTTCCATAGGTTTTGTCAAAAAATGAACACCTTCCATTTAAACGCTTGGTAAAATTTGAGTGACCAACTGTGAGTGGCATTGCATTTTGAGTGCTTTGTCCCCACTTTCTATTAGGCACTTTAATGATTTGCCTTGATCCTTGTTTTGAGAGTGCCTGTCAAAAATGAGTGTCATTGTTTTTGTTTTGCGTCGGTTGGTTCGCTGATTTTTTTCCACCTTGTTTTGCAGCGTCCACAGCTCGCGGTCAAGTTTTTGAGTTTTTTTAACTCGGCTTGAATGGTTGGCATCGAGTCACACATTTCGCCAAAGCGCGTTAGTTCCACCGACGGCCCTGCTAAGCATCCTTCACAAGGTGTTGGTGGCCATCCAGAAGATGCCTAATCAGCAGAGGCAGACGGTTGAAACGGAGGCGGAAGTGGTGTCGGCAATGGGGCGAATGGGGGAACTTCGATGGCACAGACGACCACGACGACGTTCGCCCGGCAGACAGCATGGACGTGAACTTGAACATTGAAATTTCGGCCTCGAAGGCCACCATGCTGCGGGAACACGAAAGTGAGGGCACGGCGGCTGGCGATTGGCTCCAGTGACGTGAGGGCACGTCCCGCATCCTGGACATGTCGGACAATACTACGCACCGAGCCAGGACGTCACGTCGCTTAACTTTAACTGCGACGGAACACTGCTGGCCACCGGATCGTCCGACAGATGCGTACGAATCTGGCGCACACTAATCTGGATTGCCAAGACGACGGTGGACTACGCGGTCGTCCGGAGCAAGTCACTCGAGGGCGGCGAGGCTTCGCTGGTCAATGGCCACGAGGAGGCGTGAGCGTTTGACGCTGTTGCATCTGTTTGTGGCGAACCGCGGGCTGTTGATGTGCATGTCCACCAAGGAGGCGCACGGCATTGCCGGGTGCGAGCGAGTTTTCCCCGTCCCTGCTGAACGTGTGCAACGGGTTGCTCTTCTTGATGTGAGTTGAACTTGCTAGAATATTTTAAAACACGAATAACGATTGTTTCCTTCAGCTGGCCCGTGGTTGGAAGGCGCTCGATCTGCTCCACAGTCGGCCAAGGAACCGTACCTTATCAACTACACCAAGCCGTCGGACGGGTAGTCGGTTCCACCGGGAAATATACTAAATTACCTACCTGAAAGCCCGGAAAGTTATCCAAAAGTTTGAGCACTACGACACGTACGGTTGCACTAAAGCTTTGGTATCGACTTCTGCAGCTGATGATTTCCCCGACAGCAAGGTGTTCCTGTCGTACTACTTGATGCACTGGAATGCCAAGCCGACGGTTGACTAAGCGGTCATCCGGACAAAGCCGTTAATTAAGATTTCCATGCTATCTTACGACATTCATAGATTAAACCGACGATTAAACTGTGTACAAAATAAGGATCTGAGATCATATAATACAGCATTGTTGTGTATACCCATTTTTCGCATATTTATTTGGTTCAAAACAGAAATATTATTTAATTTTTAACGCAGGTATATTTTTCAAAGTTAATCGTAATATTACCAACACGTAGTTTCATTTTTTACTTAAACTCGCTCATTATGAATGATGAACACTGAAAGTACATCATCCGCTGGCTGCGCTTGCTCTGCCCCGCTACCAGGCCCAAATCCCCCGTCGTCTGTGCATTACCACAGTTTGCACGGACTCAGCAGAATCACCGACCGGAAGTAGTTGGCCAGTATTTCGATCATCCGCAGCCGCCCGCTCGTCTCCACGATGATCTGAATCGTCTGCACCTTTTCGACCTTCCGCCAGAACGCGTCCTCCAGCGGGTGGTAACCCTTTCTACCCGGGTTTTACTCCCTTCGTTCTTGGAGGCGGCGGAACTAGCCGCCACCGCCTCTTTCTTTGCGCTCATAAAAAAAACTCATCCCTTTGGCGGCCTTGTCCTTGGGTGTGCGTTTGACCCTGCATCAGCCACTGGCCGAAGGTAAAGACTCCGGCCACGGGCCAACTGAAAGAAACAATCGTCATTCGTCCCTTAAAATAGTCCAGCATCTTCAACTCACATCAACCGGAGCAACCCGTTGCAAACATGCATGCACGTCCGCAGCCCGCGGATCGCCAAAAATAGATGAGCGGCTATCTCCGGACGACCATTTAGTCCACCGTCGTCTCGGCAATCCAGTTCATCAAGTAGTACGACTGCAGAAACACCTCGCTGTCGGGGATTAACTTGGAGTGGATGATTTCCATCGCGTTGCAGTTTAGCGTAAAGTTGTTCAGCAGAAGGTGCTGCAGGATGATCCGGTTGAGTACGAATCATGGATCTGCTTTCGGAACGTTTCCGCAAGCAGCTGGGTGCCTTCGAAGGGGAGGCTATTTGGGATGGCGTAGACTAGAGAGAAAGATTGTTTGAGTTTGAGAGATAAGTATTTCCTGATAAAATACTCACAGCTCGCCTTATCGGAAGGCTAGCAGTCCAGCTCAGCTTATACAACAGAACCGTCTCGCCTTCGGTAGATCCTCGATCGCTTGAATGACCGCCAGTCTCGAATCTCATTTCACTTTCATTTTCACTCCATAATTCCCGTGGTCGTCGTTGTCATTCACCATCCATACAATCGTCCGGGAGGTCATTTTACTCGACCAGTGGAACCAGTCCATGTCGAACTGATTCCGATGAGCGAGCGCTAGTGAGTACCGTAGGCAAACTGGTCACTTGCAGGGGTTTTTACAACCGGGAACAAAACTTTCCGAGGAAGATGACCTTCCGGTAACACACGGAACAATGACCGACGACGAACGCGACGGGCAGCGCAAGAAAGTTTACCGCGGGCTGTGGAATCTGCTGCAAACCGTGAAGGAAAAAAATCGCCGATCTGACTGACGCAAAACACAAACAAAAACAACGACACTCAATTTTGACAGGCATCTCTCAAACCTAGGATCAAGGCAAAGCAAAATTCACCTGCAGGTGAACAACAATGTATATTTACCTTGAATGTTGTTTGCACATTGAAATTATACAAAAAAATAAAATATTTTTAGACGAGATAAAAAACAAATATATGCTCTCTGATTTTTTCGGGTTGATTTGTAGAAGGAAATTTGGTCAAAATTTTCTCTTTATAAAACAAACTAGTCCAATTTGCTTAATTTGAGTTATGGAGGGAAACGTTTTTGCAAATTTTTGTACGTATTTTTCAAATGCTTATTAAACGGTTCCATATGGTACTCAAGAATCGAGGTTAACAATTCAAACTTTAAAATAACCTAATCCCGGATAAACGAAAACTATATGAATTCTAGTGAGGACCTTAAAACAACCTTATGAGTTATGGTCACCATTTGTAATATTGTTATTTGGCGGACCTTGATAACTATTTGTCAAATGGTTACCTTTAGTAATAGAGTTATTTGAATGTTTGTAATGGTCAACTATTTTCTTGATGACTTTAAAAAACTATTTGAAGATGTTTACTCAAATGGTTACCCTAAAACACAAGGTGGTTTTTAAGTTCAAATGGTTCATAATGATTCACGATTACCATATGGGTCATTCCACCTGAAGCGGAACACCATTTGAAAATTACCATCTCCGATTCTGCTCAAATTTGGCAGAGCTGTTAAGACTATCAAAACATGCAAAAATCCCGAATTTCATCCAAATCGGACCACCCCCTCCATTTTTGTACCCTCCCAAAAAATCGACTTTTTGGCGATTTTTGAGCGAAACCCCTATCTTCAAACGACGATAACTCAGGAACCACAAATATTAGAGGGTCGGTCTTAGACTCAATTTTGAAGGAAATTGGACGTAGAATCCATTTCCGTGATCAAAATTTAGATTAAAATATGTTTTCTACCTGTATTGCGCAATTGAAAACTTTAAATGGCCGTATCTCAAAACATTTTACATAAGAATCACTTATCGACAGAAAGGAATATTTTTCGTTCCAGAGATATCGAATTTTAAAGTTTTAAGTATTTGAAATTACCTGTAATATCTACACTCGCCGCATCTGCTAGAAGCACTCAGTCGTGCTGATCAATAATAACTACCTGGTGTTCTGTAAGATGAATTATTTTTTCAATCTTATACGATTTTGAGATAATCAATACCTTGAACAATCTATTTTTTGTTTAAGGAATATTTTTTGGGTAATTTTTAATGCACTATTTTTCCTGATCTCAGTGTCATTGAACCTGATTAAGTAAAATTTGAACTTTTAATATTTATTTGCAAATGCTACAGAGTTTTTACAATACAATTTTCTAAAATTTATCATTATTCTATTATTTTCATATTTTTTCGAATTCCTCATTTCTTCCCACTTTCTCCAATTATTTCTTTTATTTCTTCTTTTATTTGAAACGAGAACAAATGTAGAGCTGGCTGTAGTAGATGAAATAATTCTCATGGGTTCTAGAGCTTTTGCCATGTGCGGTAGCGAAATAGTGCCATTCAGCAAAAACCCCAAATTCTGCCTTAGGGTTTGAAAGATTGATCATATTAAACCGATTTTTATATTGTGTTTCATCAGAATAATTTATGATTTTTTTTTTCAATTCTGGTACATTTAATTTCAAAAGCAATACCATATACTTCTGATACATGTGGATAGCAGCTGTATCGTCTTCCAAGATTTCGAAATGATTGACAAACAAAAAAAAGATTATTGTTCGGACGGTGTCAAAATGAACACAACTCTAGGGGGGTGCCACTTCGGTTCCGGCGGGTTTCTCGCATCTGAAACTGCGTGATCGGCTCCGTCGGCTTCGAATCCGATCCGAACCCTCGATTTTTTTTTCAAACAAAGTTAATTCAATCCATTTAAGCGTGTAACGCTCCGCTGTGGGTTTCGAACTGTCAACCGTTTTGTTTTGTTTTCCTCCAGTTTTGTGGCGAAGTGCGAACGTGTACAAACGAAAAGGAGTTTTTAGTTGTTTGTCCAACCGGTCCACTTCCACGACGGCCAACACCACCGCAGAACTTGCCGTAGAATCTTCCTCTGTTCTCGCTCCAGCAATTAATATGCAGAACATCACTTCCGCCGCCGTCGTCCACTTTTTGCTGGACGAACTGGTCCGGGAGCTGAAGTTGTTTGCCTAGAAGAAGATGGACACGATTTGGCAGAAAACGTAGGAGGATTTAGAGAAAAAATAGATCCTGCAAGAAAACAAGGGCTAAGCCCGTGGTCCGTGGACACGATCATCGACGCAGTTTCAGGTTCAGCTGGCGGAGAATCCGACCAAGGCGAAGCCGATCGGTGCGCGGCTGGAGGCGACCGTTAATCGGATGATTCAGCGTTGCGTGGAAGATGGACATTGCCGACAGGCCGAATATGGATGGACGTGGAGGTGTCTTCGATTATGAAGGTGAAAATTCTCAATTTTTATAGTAAAAAATAAACTCATTTAAATTCCTACCTTTATTTTACCCAGAGCCTCCCCTTCCGCAACACGGTACACTCAACCCCCGGTGGTTGGTCACTTTTTCGTTTGACACTTTTTTAGTTTGTACCCCGTTGGTTGGTCAAAGTCAAACTAAAAAGTGACGAACTGTCACTTTTTATACGGCACGCACGCACACTATCAAAACAAACGTTTGGTAGTGTGTGTGAACTCCGTGTAAATGGGGTGTCAAACTAAAAAGTGACCCCGTTCGTTTGACAACAGATGGTGTCAAACCATCGGGGTTTGAGTGTACTGCGTTGCTTGTATCTGGGCGTTCCACAACATGTGCCAGTGTCGGATCTCCCTGGAAGACCCGTTGGCCGTCGCCGAACTGCTCGACAATCTGTCTAATTGTGGCAAACACACGGACCTGATGGCGTACTACATCTGTACGATTCTGTCACGCAGCAGTTCTTGAGACAGGTTCTGCAGACGCACAAAGCTACCGATTCCGTCGAAATGTATTTCAAACTTAAGCCGCAAATCACGAATGCTGCGCCGGAAGAGCCAATATCAAACAAGAGCAAGAGACACACCAAGCGAACTTTGAGACACAGGCGAGAATTTTGTCCGTAAAGATTACGATCGATCTGCAGTTACAGTTCTCAATTCGGACCAACCCCGCGGATCTGCAGATCCTGCGCGCGACTAGGAAAGCATCGCGGGTGTCGATTTCCCACATGGCGACGGGAGTTGCGGATGCGCGCACAGCGGTAAACCGTGCGATCCGTTCCTGAGCGATAATCTGGTGTTTGGTGATTGGTCAGGGCTAGGAATTGGGAAGTTTTCGGCCACGGCCACGCTGCGAGTGATTCATCTCGGGCACGAGATAGAATCGTTCGTGTTGATGCAGAGTTATCTGCCGAAAGAGAGTGGACTGAGCTCCGGATGTGGCCTGTACGCGCTCGGATTGATCCGCGCTAATCACAGGTTAACATTATTAGGTAATTTAATCAGCTGCAGCAGCAGAAGGACGCTTAAAACGAGAATGTTTGAGGCTGGGGCTGGCCAACGGGAAATCACCGGCAGGACATTTATGAGCAGTCTTGTGAGCAATTAACCTTTGACTTGTAACAGAACGATACTGTAAGGGTGAGACGACTGGAATTACCATGGGAATGGTCATGCTCGGTTCAAAGCAAAACCATGGTCGGGTCGCGTAAGCCCAGTAGACCCAGCACGAGAAGATTCTGCGTTGGTTGGCTGTCGGAATTCTGCTGACCATCAACACTAAACCCTGGTCATCACTAACAAGCACGAGGACATGGTCAAGTACGGCGCCATCCTTGCCCAGGGCATGACCATCAGCCTCCAATACCGTACCGTACCAACTGCAAGACAGGTCAGAATACTCGGTTTCACCCAATACTGGTACAGGTTCCCTCTGGGTCAGTGTTTCTTTCTAGTATTCTGGAACGATCTCTAAACCGCCGCCCACGCATCTCAGCTACCTTGTACCACTCGAGAAGAAGAAACGCAAAGTAAAAAAAAAACCTTTATGCACAACCTGGCCTGCGTGATGTGCGCCCAGCTGAAGGTGAATTGCATTGCCGAGGGAATGCCGTTTACGTCACCTTCGGCGGGATCGTGATAATGCACAACTCGACAACTGGCGAGGAGGTGCTGATCGAGCGCGTTACGGAGTACGGGCCGAAGAGTTATAACCTGATGAAACCGGAAGCCCCTATGCCATTTAAGAACATTAAGAATTATATGAAGAGAGATCGTTTTATTGCAATTCGTTTCCAATATCATTACATATAAATATTGTAACAGTTTTGTATTTGATTCGAATGTCATAATAAATTCTATTCTTTTTTTTCTATTCTTTTTTTTATGTCCAACAGGAAGTTGGATTCTCCGTTGCGTTTTCTTTCATAGTTCGATACTTGCTCACGGTAGATTACGGAAGTGCCCTCTGATGGGAGACATTTTCCCAAGTTCTGTCAACGGTATCTCCCTCCCTCGAGCAGCTGTCGTCAAACACTTTCTCCTTAAACATGTCCAAAAACGCTGGCTTATCCGCGATCATCGCGTAGTCATCGTCCACCTTGGGCACGAGCCCAATGGTACTGAGTGTACGTCCCCCACGAAGATGACGTTCCTGGAAAGATACAAGATTAGTTTCGATACGAACTTATGTCGCTACTAGTTTAATCTTACCTTAGCAGCCACTGCTCCTCGTCCTTCTTGGGGGCCATTCGTTTGTGCGAGTTGCCAGCACTTCCAGTGTCACTCAAGTGCTCGAATCGAGCGTTTCTTTGCTGCCTCCGGACTCCGGAGGCTTTCTTGGTGCTGCCGCTGCCACTGCCCAAACTAGAGCTGCATACTTTTTCTTTGACTTCCGATGACGACAGGAGGCCTTCGGTTCCGGTTGAACTTGAGTTGGATGCTCCACCGGAGACGATCCCCTCTTGTTGTAGGACAGGGTCGACATTGGGAGTAGCTTGAAGCGACAAATGATGGTGTGATCCCAAGCGGCGTTCAGTAGCTGACCGAATTTCGGAACTCCGTTCGAGATCGTTAATCCGATCGCTCCGTACTGGTACATGTGACTGTTCTTCATGCATATCTGGGCCCCGGCGGTCACTTCCAGTGTGTTGACGATCGGTCGAAACGGCTTTTTTAGTCGTTGCTTTGTATTTGTCCCAAAGTCGTTTACGTTGGCCAAACGGCAAGACGCCCCACCAGTTCGTCACTTTCAGTGCTTGAAACGGTTTAGAGCGTACACGTGGGATTTATACGGCCTTGTCCAGCCCAAACAGCTGGTGGCCACATGTTCCAGCTTGCTGCCGGCATAATCGAGCAACTTGTCCTTCTAAGTGGCGATGCGTCCACTTTCGGTAGAGACCGGAAACCGGATTGATGTCCACGTTATGTACGTGACCTTCTCGTACAGTAAATCCTGCGGAACCGTCTTCGGGTAGATGTTGGTCGGTTCACTGCTCCGTCTGCCCAGCGCCACTGATGCAACTTCCCCTTACTTGTCACTCCGATAAACTCCGAGTTCAGGATCTACGGTATAGAAAAGCTTTACTGTTAGAGATATATTTAGTAAGTCCGTTTCTTATTCTACGAACAACGCTCCTTTACCGCGGGGGACATCGTACAAGGAATCAGAAATCTGTCTTAAAAAGCACGCAGACAATTTTGCTCAATAACTATTGGCCAAACGCCAATACCAGCGGTCTTCCCCTAGCAAAAAAACACTTCACAACCTTTCGGATATCCCCCACCGGCTCTGGTGTGCCCTACTTACCTGCCTAGTTACCACACTTCTTTTCACAGGCGTCCTCGCGGAACCACAGGCGTGGTCCAAAGTACCATCGATCACGCCACCGTCCGAATCCTTTCCGCTCGGCACTGTTCAATCCAGATCTGCTTCCACCACTGGTATCGCATCCTCCTCCTCCCTCGGAACCACCGGCCAGAAGTCCGGACGTTTGTCCCATATCGACAACAGAACCGGAAGCCGATACTTTGCCGATTGGTCGCTCCGTGGCTCGCTGCCTACCAATTCTCCCCTTAGGCCACTTTTCCTCGAATCACTCAACCTTTGCGCAAGGCACTCCGTGGCCACAGATTCTTCCGCTGGGTAACTTCGGCACAACTCGCGAAAATCAAATTGAAAACATTACGATTGGAAAACACGATTTTCTAAAACATAAACAAACCAAACGAAATGTCAAAACGGTCAACACTCTGAATGAAATTACACAGATTCGGCTAAACAGAGGGAGCGAGTCTGAAGGATTTGGAGCGGATCCAAATCCGCTTCGAAAACTCGAAGTGGCACCCCCCTAGACACAACTGAATAATAACACAACTAGATAATAAATCAGATTAACCGTTGTGATTTTCTTATATTTTTCCATTTTTATACTTTCCAGAAATCCTCCTCCTTAATTATGCTTCACGAGAGTTTTATTCATATTAATTCATAATTTTTAACACGATAATGTATCGTACACTTTTTCTTAAGTTACAAGATCAATTACAATTTCCTGCTAGCTCTGCGGGAATTCCATTCTGCCCTGTATTGCGTGTCGTTCTAGCTTTGTACTGTGGGCTAGCACACAAATTCACCGTATACAGCAGTTTCCTACAGTGGTGTACATTACATTTTTGCCTTATTTGCTAATGATTATTTGGGATGAAATCTTAATTCAATAAATAACCAGGTAGCAGTTATTGAACAGCGCTTCTGAGTGCTTCTAGCATATGCGGCGAATGAAGCTAATGTAGGTAATCTCAAAAACTAAAAACTTTAAAACTCGATATCTCTGGAACGAAACATATTCCTTTCTGTCGATAAGTGATTCTTATGTAAAATCGGACGGGGAATACGATGGTGAGGTCAAATTCAAAAAATAAATAGGGCTGTTTTGAGATACGGCCATTTAAAGTTTTCAATTGCGCAATACAGGTAGAAAACATATTTTAATCTAAATTTTGATCACGGAAATGGATTTTACGTCCAATTTCCTTCAAAATTGAGTCTAAGACCGACCCTCTATGATTTGTGGTTCCTGAGTTATCGTCGTTTGAAGATAGGAGTTTCGCTCAAAAATCACCAAAAAGTCGATTTTTTGGGAGGGTACAAAAATGGAGGGGGTGGTCCGATTTGGATGAAATTCGGGATTTTTGCATGTTTTGATAGTCTCAACAGCTCTGCCAAATTTGAGCAGAATCGGATATGGTAATTTTCAAATTTGCATTTTTTCTTGCACACTTCAGGTGGAATGACCCATATAGAAACATTAAATACCCATTTGAAAAATAGTTAGAATTTTCAAAAAGCGTTTACCAAATTTGACTAAGTTTTGTTTTCAAATGAAAGAATCAAACTTTTTTGTCTGTAGTTTCATAAGGGGTTGGGTTTGTGCTGGAGTCGGATTTGGGCAACTTTCGGAACAAGATTTTGTCTGACTAAGTTGCCGGAAAAGTGTACGATCTACTCAACGATGGTGGGGCTGATAAAAGCGAAGAATGACAACTTTGGCAGAGAGTTTGTGAACCATATGGTAAAGGCATTCACTTTACGGTGAAGTGTTCGTCGTGCAGCTGCACCAGTAAAACCAAGATATGTGGACATCATTTGGCTTACTTGGCCCAGGATTTTACCCACATTTGAGCTGCCAAAGAAACCAAGATATGTGGACATCATTTGGCTTACTTGGCCCAGGATTTTACCCACATTTGAGCTGCCAAAGAAAGCCAATCCGAAGTTTACCAATTTTAATTGACAGAATCTAAACCAACAAAAAGAGAAAACAAACTGAGGAGCTCAAGAACAAAAAGGCTCGAAAATGTCGGTTCCTTTTGATGCGCTACAATTGCTTTGAGTTTCGTTGACGATTCAACTTTAGGCATATCATGTTTGTGATAATTGTTACTTTATTTCAATTGTATGAACGAATCATTTTTCAACAGTT